>NW_022196910.1:1447300-1456154 GCF_008632895.1 Mastomys coucha | reverse complement strand
AGAAGTCCAGGTGTTCGGTCGTTATTGCTGCTGTAAAGTAGGCAGCAGAAGCGCCGCACACCCAACGTCCCAGCTGGTACTTCTGGGTTGAGTGTCAAAATCCTGGGTCCCTAGGTGAGCCTGGCAAGGGTGTTATAAGACACAAAAAACCCCTCAAGTGCCTGAGAACCTCCAGCATCTGCATGGATAAGGATGGCGCCAGCCTGCCCGTGAGCAGGTATGACAGGAGGGCTGGCAGGCAGTGTGACTCACATTCTGGGAGCTAGGCACACATTGGTGGCAGGTAAAGAGACACATCACACAGGAACAGGCCCATGTGTACATATCCTCACAGATCTGGGGTCTTATGAGCCTCACTGGGCTACATTCTAATAGTAACAAGGCTAGTGTCCTGAAGTTCCAGGGAGCATCCACATCCTGCTTGCCCCAACATACAGAAGTCTCACATCCTTGGTTCATGACTCCTTCTTTCCCCTAGACCCAGCAGCAGTCTCCCAGGCTCTGTCTCTTTCCCATTCCTGCTTCCCTAGAGGACCTGATGGTGAAAATGGATCCAGTTGATCCAGGATGATGTCCAGCTCAGGGTCCTCAGTTTGAGTCCGTCTGCACAGTCCCTTCTGCCACTGAAGGACACAGGTCCACAGGTCTCACAATTAGCACATGGGTACCTCTGGTGGACAAAAGTCACCTCATATCACCCAAAGTCATATCACCCACATAGGAACTGTGGAACAGCAGAAAACCCAGAAGGAAACAGATAAGTCAACGTGGATGCCTGGGGAGCCTGGAAAGTAAGGGGAATTCTTGAGACTAAATGGAGCTAGTCCCAGCCTGGGGCCCAGAGAGCAGCATAGGAAAACCAACACACCTGATAGAAGCATAAGCTCTGCATAAGCAAGAAAATGGAGCAGAGAGAACAAGATCTAAGAAGTTGAGGCAGGAGATACTGAGTTCAAGGCCAGTCTGGACAATTTTGCATAACCCTGTCTCAAATGCAAGTAAAGAGAGGGTTAGAGTGGGACTCAGGTGTGCAGCCCTACCTAGAACCCCCCAATGAGGGGTTGAAGAGTATGAGGTGGTTCTGGGGTAAAGAATATGCCTAAAATTGGTGCAGACCAGCCAGTACCACAAAAAAGCCAACCTGGGCAACACAGCATGACTGTCTAAAAGCAAAAAATTAAAATAAAAAAATAAGAGAGCACGGGCCATTTGTGCTGGGCACAGAATGAGCAGGGCAAAGAATGGCCATTGCAGAGCAAAGGACACAGGCAGCCTGAGGTACAGGTCATCTTAGAGCCTAAGCCTCAAGAACAGCTGTGAGTTTCCAGGTCTCCACCTGACCTTGGAGTTACCCATCAAAAGGGAACAGCTAAAGCCCACAAGATAGCTATAGCAGAGTTTCAGAAACAACTAGGCTGGGCTGAACCGGACAGAGGCCAGAGAGGGGCTGGACAGGGGCTGGTACCGGAAATAACTTACAGGCAAAGATGCTGAGCTAAGCACAGTCAGGTGTGCTGAGACCTGGCAGGTTGCAGAGGCACTTACTCAAGGGACAGGGTGGGGGTTGGGGGTGGGGTGTTCCCTGCAGCACTGGGGTAGATACTCAGCTTGTGTTTTGCTTTCATTCTTTAGCTTTCTGCTAGGTACCAGGCACAGAGATCTGGGGGCCCTCATGCCTGCTTGTAAATACTCATGGAAGCCGCTGCTTCCATAAATGGGGGAAGGTGAGTGGGAAGGATAAAGTCTGATTCGCCTTTAATGCCAGCACTCAGGAGGCAGAGGCAGGCAGAACTGAGTACTATGGAAGCCATCCAGAGCTACAGAGTGAAGCCTATCACACAATAAGGATGGAGGATGTAGGACTGGAGAGATGGCTCAGAGATTAGATGCACTGACTACTCTTCCAGAAGTCCTGAGTTCAATTCCCAGCAACCACATGTGGCTCACAATCATCTGTAATGAGATCTGATACCCTCTTCTGGCGTGTCTGAAGATACAGTGTACTTCCATAAAATAAATAAATAAATAAATAAATAAACCTTAAAAAAAAAAAAAAGACAAAAATTCATTGGGCATGGTATTGTACAACCACAATCCCAGTACTGGGGAAGCAGAGACAGCTGAGTGTCTGTGAGTTCAAGACCAGCCTGATCTACAGAGTGAGTTGCAGGCCTGCCAAAGTTACAGAGTAAGGTCATCTTAAAGGGATTGTAGAAGCAGGACAGAAGAGGACTTGCTGATCCTCTAGAGGACCTGGCTTTAATTCCCGGCATCCACTTGAGGTTCTCCACCATCCATAGCCATGTGCCACCACATCTGTCAATAAATTTAAAAAAAAAAAAAAAAAAAAAAAATCACCTCAAGCTGGGCAGTGGTGGCATATGCCTTTAATCCCAGCACTCTGGAAGCAGAGGCAGGTAGATATCTGTAAGTTAAAGGCCAGCCAGGTCTACAGAGTGAGTTCCAAGACAGCCACATAGAGAAACCCTGACTCAGTTTTTAAAAAAGTATCTTCTCAAGAACAAACCAAAACCACACAAAACTTCCTGAGTGCACACACCTTCAACTTAAGTACTTGTAAGGCATAAGGATTATAACAACTCCCAGAGTTAAACAGTGAGACGTAAGTCAACCAGAGCGTAGAGCAGAGAATGGTCACTGCATGACTTGTGCTAAGAGGTTGACCAGAAGTCACTGCACTATACCAGCATCTCCACAGGAGTGAGTACCTGCAGTTCGCAATGAGCCCCTGACAATGCACACATGAACCTGAACATGGTCCCTGAGGAAGGGTAGAGGACCCAAGCAGTGCCAGGGTCTTGTACAGACTGGCCAGCCGTGGTGGGAGAGATGGCTTAGCAGCTAAAGGTAGATTCACAACCAAAATCTTAGAATGGCCAAGCAGTCAGGAGCAAAAGTCACACAGAAACTGAGGTCTTGGGAGGGCTTTCTGTGCCTGTCTGGCTCTGCACTACTGAAAGAGCTTTCTGCAGTCTATACATGCAAGAAAGTTACAAAGAAACTCAGTATCAAACTTAATACACACCAATTTTTAAAAAGCACCCCCACCTCCACCATTACTCTACAGACACCTGTGGGACAGGCACAGTCTATGTACACCGAGTGCCAATGAAGATATGAGTCTTGCAGCTACGAGAGGGTAGGGGACATGAAGAGCAAAACACAACAGAGGCCTGAGGCCATGGGCACACACACCTCAAAACCAGTAATCCTAGCACTAAGGAGACTGAGGCAGGAGCTTCAAGCCAGCCTGGGTTATGTCTCTTGCTAGAGTTTGTTTCAGGTACTCAAACTAGAATGTGACCTGTCAGCCTTAGGGTCCTAGAACAACTTCCCAGGGAACAGTCACTGAACGGGAAGGCAAGAGGGAAGGTGGAAGCCCTCTTGAGAGCAGAGAGGGCCACAGCAGAGTACAAAGGACATTTCACACAGGGCAGTCCACACTGCAAAACACAGGCCAACCAGCTATTTCAACTGAAGTGACAGCCAGGGAGAACAGGGAGGGTTGAAGGGAAGAGGGCTACAGAGAAATGACCGTCTCAGCCAGGGACCTGATTCCTGAACTCACATAGCAAGCAGGGGTCAGCAGGTACCTGTCATGGACACCCTCTCTCAGCATAGCCTTCCTGCCCAGGAGGAGGCCTGTCTCTTTCCACTAAGCCAGGCACTAGGCAGCCACTCTATCACTTCTTCCTTAATCTAGGTCACACAGGCTGTGGGGAGGAAAGGAAGCAGTGCTCGCGGTCTCAGTGTAACTTCTGGAAAAATCGGTTCCACACCCTGACTTTTGCCTTCTTTGAGCTTCCAGTTTTGAAGACAGGCTTCCCCATTCCGGGACGCCCCTAGGTTCTTCAAACACTGAGAGCTCAGCTTATCTGGGGCAGGGAAACCTGGCAGGCTTCCCAAGTAAACCCAAGACAGCAACCTGGACCTGCGCTTTCCCGACAAGGGAATTTCTCCATGGGAGACGCGTAGACCTACGACTTGATTTTTCTGTGAGGGTCCCGATTCCTCCATATGTGACTCAGAAACAAACTCGAGTGGGAGAACCTTTGCCTAAGTAAGTCTTCTCCAAGAAGGTAAACTCAAGGCTCAAGCAGGGGCACCCAACTGCAAGACTTAAAACGGTTAGGCCTTTGGGACAGCGGATCGCTCCAAGTGGACAATGTGCAGGCTCAGGGAGTGGCCCCCAGTTACAACAGACCAGACACCTGAGCCATTTTGGACAGCGTCTGTTTCAAGGTGCTGGAGGTAAACTGAGGCCGGGGGAAGGAGAGGCTGTGCAGAGCTGCAGCTCCGGAACGGGCAGGACGGGAATGGCGATGGAGTCGAGGAGACGGCTCCACGGCGGGCCAGAGGCTACAGGCTGTGGGGAGAAGCCGGACAGACCCGCTCCGCGCCGGCTCACCTCGTCCTCCTTGTGGTTGCGGATGCCGCGGACCAGATCCTGCAGGTTCTTGTCGAACATGCGGTCGATACTGCCCTTGACCATCTTGAGGGCCATCGCGGCGGCCCCTGGGCTGTGGCCTCCGAGGGAAACGCTGCGACCGCGACCCTAGGAGGTGCGGGGACCGGGCGACCGCACGTCAGGCGACCGACCCGCTGCGTTTCCGGCCGCCACGGAGAGGACGATGTGGAGGCCAGAGCGACGGCTGTTGCCGGAGACCGGGCTGAGGAGAAGGGGCAGCCAGTAAGCCCCTGCTTCCACAGACCCTTCCCAGCCCAGGGCCGCTCGCAAATGGCGGCCAAGATGGCGGTGGGTCAGCTGATGGAGAGCCTCGGCGTCCCGGAAGCCCCGCCTCGCCAGGAAGCCCGGCCCCCGCACTGCGGTTTCCTTGACAACCACATGCCACCCAATAGGAACGCAGACACCACCCTTTGGTGCCTGGCGGCCCACCCCTTCCTCTGCAGTGCCTTGCAGCCTCATTGGTCAGCAAGAACCCTACAGACGGTCTGACCACGCCCCTAAGGGAAAAGCGCGAGCCAGTCTCCCCACTCAGCTAAATGACAGCAGTGGGCGTGACTTTGCCCGGTGTGGGTGTGGCCAGAGGAGGGCGGAGCTCCACGTGGAGCTTTTTCTGCAAGGTCCTGGCGAAGCATGTCTTGCCTCACCTTTTCTGAAGTGGCGACTTGGGGAGTCAGTTACAGAACTCAGTCACACCAGCAGTCCAACTGG
Organism: Mastomys coucha; assembly: GCF_008632895.1. NCBI lineage: Eukaryota > Metazoa > Chordata > Mammalia > Rodentia > Muridae > Mastomys > Mastomys coucha. Next base: position 1,450,957 of record NW_022196910.1, on the reverse strand, counting down.
CTGGGCTATGCTATAATGAAACCCTGTCTTAAAAGACCAGCACAAGGCTTGGATGGTGGACACCATGCAGGAGGAACTGTGGTGGGCAAGTGACTTTGCTGGAGATGGTCTACCATTTTGCACAGCTACGATGCGTGTACCTGGAGAGGCACTGCCTCTTGCTGCTGCTGTGCCTCCTCATGTGTGTCATTGCTATATGCCTCCTGTATCTAGTACGATGTGAATGGGCGTGGGGAGACCCTCACTGCCTGTAGTCTGCTGTGGTTGCTTATTGGGAGACAGCCCACTCTATTGGGCAAATTTCCTGCAGATTAATATAAGGATGAACTTTCATAAAGTAGATGAGTTGATGATTTTATAGAATTTCTCATTTGATTTAAATAGTTTTAAGATGTTAGGGTAGTCGATAGAAAGTTTAAGGAGATGATTTAGATTGTTTTGCCAGAAAGATATAGTGAAGTTAACATTAAGTACAGAATGTGTCCCCTCCTTGTAAAGTAGTGATGGCTGCAAAAGGTAGAAAAGGAGCACAGTGAGCTTTTGTAATTGTACTGGAAAGAGAAAATAGGCTTGGGACAAGCTAATGATCAAAGAAAAGACTCATTCTAGGTTAGGTCTGAGTTCCTGGATCGTGCTGTCCAAGGCTGTGGCCCCAGGGTTTGGTATGCGCCATGAAGAGGCAGGCTTATGGACAAAGAGTAAACATTTCTACTATGAGTATAAGGATGGAGAGTGGATGATTAGCCGGCTTAGCTGACTTCAACAATAAGATGACCTGTTTTTGGTAAATACAAATTGTCATCAGCTAAGCATTAGGGAAACTTGCTAATAGAGATTTGCCTGGCTTAAATTCTGTTAATCATGGCAAAACAGTTATACTGCTTTGGGGTTACAATGAATTTGTGGAAAGAAACATAGGTGAGAAATGGAAATGTTCAGTTAGGGTTTAAAATGAGTTTAAAAGAATACATAATCAAGGGGCTGGAGAGATGGCTCAGTGGTTAAGAGCACTGAGTGCTCTTCCAGAGGTCCTGAGTTCAATTCTCAGCAACCACATGGTGGCTCAAAACTATCCATAATGAAATATGATGCCCTCTTCTGGTGTGTCTGAAGACAGCTACAGTGTTCTCATATACATAAAATGAATAAATCTTTTTTTTTGTTTTTGTTTTGTTTTGTTTTGTTTTGTTTTTTGGAGGCAGGGTTTCTCTGTATAGCCCTGGCTGTCCTGGAACTCACTCTGTAGACCAGGCTGGCCTGGTCTCAGGCCGGCCTGGAACTCAGAAATCCGCCTGCCTCTGCCTCCCAAGTGCTGGGATTAAAGGCATGTGCCAACATTGCCCAGCTATATTCTTTAAAATGTTTTTAAAAAGATTTACTTGCCAGGAGGTGGTGGCGCACGCCTTTAATCCCAGCACTAGGGAGGCAGAGGCAGGTGGATTTCTGAGTTTGAGGCCAGTCTGGTCTACAGAGTGAGTTCCAGGACAGCCAGGGCTACACAGAGAAACCCTGTCTCGGAAAAAACAAAAAAACAAAAAAAAAACAACAAAAAAAAAAAAGAAAGAAAGAAAGAAAGAAAAAAAGGAACCATTTTTGAGAAGGCTAGAGTCCATGAAGGCAGAGCAAAGCACGGGGGTGGGGGGTGGCGGGAGGAGGGCAGGGACAGCTGAGAGCTCACATCTTGAGCCACAAACAAGAAGTGGCAGGGAGGCTGGCAGGATGGCTCCACGGGTAAGTGCACTGACTGTTCTTTAAGGCCCCAAGTTCAAATCCCAGCAACCACATGGTGACTTACAACCATCTGTAATGGGATCTGACACCCTCTTGGTGCATCTGAAGACAGCAACAATGTATGCACACACATAAGGAGTGATCCCACTATGGTCATAAGACCCAGAACTGCTTTTGCAGAAGAGTGGAAGTTGATCACCAATACCCATGAGAGTAGTAGACACACAGCCTCATAGTAACACCAGTTCCCAGAGATTAAACTCTCTCTGCTGGCCGCAGTGAGGAATTACACACACATGTGATGCACATAAAATCTCTGTGTTTGACAGCACTTGGTGTTCTTCCGGAGGATCTGGAGTCAATTTCTAGATCCCAGTGGAGGCTCACAACTGTGTAACTGCAGTTCCAGGGGATCCAAGCACTTTTCTGGCTTCCACAGCCACTAGGAGTACACGGGGGATGTGGATATACATGCAGGCAAAACACCAAAAGGCGGAAAAATAAATAATCAAAGGTAAAAATTTTAAGTAGTATTTAACACATTTTAGCCAGGCAAAGGACCACCAAGGGCCCAGCCTGATTGACAAGCTGGGCACAGTGCTCAATAGTGTCTCTCTAGACACTGTCTCAGTCAGGTGAACATGGGGGTGTGGTGGCTCAGGAGGCCAAGGCAAGACGATCAGAGACCGCAATCACACAACAGACAAAATGAGAAAGGTCAGGTGAAAACATTCGCCTGCCATCCAATCCCTGAAGAGGTGCAGACAGGAAGGTCAGAGGCTCGGGTTTGATGCAGGCTGCATGGTGAATTTAAGGCCAGTCTGAACTACATGAGACTAAATTAAGCCAGGCGTGATGACCCAGGCCTTTCATCAGCCCTGGGAGGCAGAGGCAAGGGGTCTCGGTAGATTTGAGGCCAGCCTGGTACATAGTGACTTAGGCCATCCTCCACTACATAGAGATACACCATGGAATCCAGAATGTATGCCCAGCAGGCAGGACTCTTGAGTTCCTCCATAGTGAAGCAGAAACTTCTGGTTTCTTTGGAAAGTCAGATATGTCAAATGATGTTTTGCTGGAGTTCACAGGTAAAGGGATTTTTTGCTAAAGCAGACACATGAAAGGATGTACGATAAAGGCCGTGGTGGTGCATGCCTTTAATCCCAGCATTTGGGAGGCAGAGGCAGGTGGATTTCTGAGTTCAAGGCCAGCCTGGTTTACAGAGTGAGTTCCAAGACAGCCAGGGCTATACAGAGAAACCCTATCTGGACAAAAAACAAAAATAAATAAAAACAAAAACAAAAACATCCCCCCCCAAAAAAACAAAAACCAAACCAAAACAAAGAAGAAAAGAATGCATGATAAAGGAATATAAATATGACCTCATAGAGAGTGGAGCTCAGGCATTGGTTGGCTTTGCCCCACCTTGCTCTTCTTTGCTAATTACACACATGTCACCTTACACTGAGTTGCTGAGCTCTGCTTGTGGTGATGCCATAGAGAGAAATTGCCAAAGAATTTCTTGTGAGGTTCCTGCAGCTTCTAGAAGCTTCTGTGGCCTCAGGCCAGCTGGCGAGCCTTACAGTTTCTTCTGGATTGAACTGCCCTTGCTGGTTCATGTGTGGTGTGGGCCGTAGAGGACTGGGCTGCAGCTGATTCATATTTGGTGTTTTGCTAAAGGGCTGGACTACTGATATACTAACAACGGAGATTGGACTTGCCCCAAAGAACTATTTCTAAACAGTTCTCGATGAAGATGCAAGCGAGCAGTTCAGGCCAACCTGGGCTACCTGACACACCAAAACAAACAATGCAAGCCATTTGAGTTACTGAAGGTAAAAGAGCTTTTGACAGGGGACTGGTGAGATGGCTCAGCAGGGAAGAGCACCGACTGCTCTTCAGAAGGTCATGAGTTCAGATCCCAGC
>NW_022196910.1:1389754-1447190 GCF_008632895.1 Mastomys coucha | reverse complement strand
AAAAAAAGAAAAGAAAAGAAAAGAAAAGAGCTTTTGACAGACCAATCTGACAGCACTGGGACTTCAGGAACTAGCACATCCCTCAGTGTGGCCAGCAGAGGGCAGTGCTTACCAGGCAGAGAGGTGGCAGCCTGAGCTGGTGGACCTGGCCTGAGATTCAAGGCTGTGTTATTAATCACACGGAATACCTTCATATATCCATAAGCAGTCCTTCCACCTATCCATCAAAAATCTACACACCAGATCTATCCATTCACCCACCCATCCACCCACCCACCCATCCATCCATTCACTCAACAACATACTAAGAATCTACTGTATTCCAATGTTAGCAATGAACAAAGATTAAGGAAACATTTAGAGAAAGAAGAAAGTCCTGGGAAGAGCAGGCAGGCAACATGGGAACAACACAACGTGAAGCTCAGAGAGGTTTGGGCTGGTGACAGACTCAAGCTTGTCCAGGATGGACAAGGTCCTAGGTTCAAGCAGAAAACAAAATAGCTAAGCCTGTGTAGGAGCAGTGAGGAGATGTGCAAGCTGATGGGCTGCACTGGCTAGCAGTCACCCTGGTGTACACGGCAAGCTCCAGGTCCACAAAAGCAGCATGGTGAGACCCTGTCTCAAAGAAACAACAACAAAGGAATTCATGGAGGAGGTCTCTGAAGAGATGGCTCAGCAGTTAAGAACATTTGAAGCTTTTCCAGAGGACAGAGATTCAATCCCCAGTACCCGCATGGTGGTTCACAACCATCTATAACTCCAGCTCCGGGGGCTCCAAGTCCTTCTGACCTCCACAGATCCCAGCCACACATAGATGTACATGCAGGCAAAACACATATACACATAAAATAAATAAATTGAAAAGAGAAAATAAGGGCTGGAGAGATGGCTCAGTGGTTAAGTGCACTGACTGCTCTTCCAAAGGTTCTGAGTTCAAATCCCAGCAACCACATGGTGGCTCACAACAATCTGTAATGAGATCTAACAACCTCTTCTGGTGGGTGTCTGAAGACAGCTATAGTGTGTGTTCATATAAATAAAAATAAATGTTTTAAAAAAAAAGAAAAAGAGAAAATAAAAAGGAGGTTGAAGGTACCCATCTTCCCATTTAAAAGGTCCCTGCTGCCCCCTGGAGCTTCTCTCGCCCCGGGGAAATAAGCCTGAGTCCCTCTGGTGTCTCCCTGGCTCTGGAGCCCCTTTAAGAGGTGTCCATTGGGTGTGGGCAAAGGCCTCTCACAGATAGCGCCTGGAGCTCTCCTTGGTGCTGAAATCCCTTTGCTCTGGTTACTCTGCAAGCATCCAGGATCCCTCCCCTTCCGATCTAGCTAATTCCGGTTTTCCTATGGATTCTCAGTGACAACCCAAGATTTGCTGTGCATACGTGTACAAGTGTCTACGTGCGAAGGCCTTGGGTCTGGTTCCTCAAATCACATCCAACTCTTGAACTCATGGGTCAGACTTGACTGGCTGGCCCCAGGGTTTCCAGGAATCCTCCTGTCTCTGCCTCCTTAGCCCTGAGATCGATTACAAGTGTGCACCACTATTGCTGGGCCTATTGTGGGTTCTGAGGATCAAACTCTGACCTTTAAGCCTGCATGGTAGGCATTTTACCACCTGAGCCATCTCCCTAGTCCTCTGGTATTTGATTATTTAAAAAAAAATTTTTAGCCAGGTGTGGTGGCGCACTTGGGAGGCAGAGGCAGGCAGATTTCTGAGTTTGAGGCCAGCCTGGTCTACAGAGTGAGTTCCAGGACAGCCAGGGCTACACAGAGAAACCCTGTCTCGAAAAACAAAAACAAAAAAAAACAAAAAAAAATTTTTTTTTTTTTTTTTTTTAAAAATCCAGGTATAGTGAGTGCTGCATGCCACTAACCCCAGCACCCTGAAGCCAGAGGCAGGTAGAACTCTGCAAGTTCAGGGCCAGCCTGATTTATGTAGTGAGTTCCAGGATAGCCAGGGTTACACAGAGGAACCCTGACTCAAAACAAACAAATACTTTGAAACAATTCTTCATTACATTTATTTATTTGTGGTATGTATGCCTGTGTGCATGTGGAGGTCAGTGGGCAATTTGCAGAAGTTTGTTCTCTCCTATCCATTGCCAGGGTCTCAGAGATCAGACTCCAGCTTGCCAGCAAAACCTTTACCTAACGCATCTCTATAGCCTTGGTTGGTTTCATTCTGGGTGAGTTTACATCAACCTGAGACAGCTAGAGTCATCTTGGAAAAGAGAGAATCTCTTGGGCAAAGGCCCTAACCAGATTGGCTCCTGAGGCATTTTCTTGGCCAAGGACTAATGTGAGAGGTCCAGTAGAATGAGCAGACCATGGGGAGCAAGCCACCCTGCAGTATTCCTCAGTTGCCTCTGCTCCAGGTTCTGCCTCCAGGTTCCAGGCCTGAATTCTCTAGGTGATGTAATAAATCTTTTTGCCTCAATTTGCCTTTGCTCAGGGTGTTTTAGCATGGATTTTTAATATGTTTGTTTTAGTTTTTTTGGAAAGATGTTATTTATATGAGTACATGGTAGCTGTCTTCAGACACACCAGAAGAGGGCATCGGATCCCATTATGGATGGCTGTGAGCCACCATGTGGTTGCTGGAAATTGAACTCAAGCCCTCTGGAACAGCAGTCAGTGCTCTTAACCACTGAGCCATCTCTCCAGCCCCAGTTTTGTTTTGATTAAAAAAACAATTATTTATTTTATATGCATGAGTACACTGTCACTGCCTTCAGACAAAGTACAAATGCTGGCCACCGGTACGTCCCCAATGCACGTCAAACCCCTCTTTCCCAAGCTGTCTCTATCAGGAACTTACCTCAACAAGGCCTAAGTGACATACAGTCTTGCATAGACAGACATGGCTTGGAGTGGAATGTGTGGTCTGGGAGGGCAGTAGGGGTCTGACAGAGACTGCTAGTCACTGATAGTCATATTGTATCACCTGAGACAGCCACTGAAGCTGATCCTCAAGCATGACAACCTGAGAACAGAAGTCAGCATCCCTTAGCCTCCTGTGATGTTTAGTAAAATAATCAAAAATGATTTATTTTGCCGGGCAGTGGTGGCACACACCTTTAATCCCAGCACTTGAGAGGCAGAGGCAGGTGGATTTCCAAGTTCTAGGCCAGCCTGGTCTACAGAGTAAGTTCCAGGACAGTCAGAGCTACACAGAGAACCCTGTCTTGAATGCCCCCCCCAAAAGATTTATTTTTATTTTATGTGTTTTGCCTGCCTGCATGTCTGTGGGCCACATGTATATAAGTTCCTGGAGAGGCCAGAAGGGAGCATTGGATCCCCTGGAGCTGGGGTCTCAGGTGTTTGAGCCTCTATGTGGATGCTGGGAACTGAACTCAGGTTATCTGTAAGAGCAGCCAGTGCCTGTCACCACTAAGCCAACACTCTGACACCCCCCTTTTTATTTTTTTCTATTTCTTTCTGTTTTTTTTTTTTTTTTTTTTTTTTTTTTTTCCTCTCAAGACAGAGTCTCTGTGTAGCCCTGGCTATCCTGGAGCTTGCTCTGTAGACTAGGCTGACCTTGAGCTCACAGAGGTCAGCCTGCCTGTCTCCAGAGTGCTGGGATTAAAGGTGTGTGCCATCACTCCTAGCCTGTTTTCTGTTCTTTAAACAGTTTAGGTATTTACTCTGTATCTGTGTGCTTGTGTGTGCCTGCAGGTGCATGTACAGGTGGGCAGGGCACGGAGGTTAGAGGACAGCCTCGGGTGTGACCCTCAGGAATGCTTAACACTCCTTTGAGCCAGAGTTTCTTCTAGCCTGGAACTCATCAATTAGACTAGGCTGGCTCCTGTCTGTGTTTTTCCAGTTTCTGAATTCCAGGTACATGCCACCACCCTAGGGCTGGCACTTGTGTGTGGGCGACAGAACTAAAACAGGTTGGTTTTTTTTTTCCTCTTTGGGACAGGGTTTCTCTGTGTAGCCTGGTTGTCCTGGAACCCACTCTGTCGACCAGGCTGACCTAAAACTCAGAAATTCGCCCTGCCAAGTGCTGGGATTAAAGCCACCATCATTACCTGGCTTAAAACAGGATTCTTGTCTTTGAAGTCAAACTCCTCACCATCTGAGCTATTCCTCTAGCCTCTTTCTTTATGAGAGTATGTGTGTTCGACGTGTATGGAGGTCTGAGTTTGAACTCCTGTGTTTTTCTGTCTCTCTCAACCTTAGACATGGACGAGGTTCCTCTTTAAAAAAAAAAAAAAAATTAATATATGCGTGTGCTATCTCCAGCACGACAGAAGAGGGCAGCAGATTCCTTTGTAGATGGTTGTGAGCCACTACGTGGTTGCTGGGAATTGAACTCAGTGCTCTTTATGGATCTTATCAGCCATCTCTCCAGCCCTATCTCCCCCTCTTTTTAAAAAGCAGGGTCTTGTGTAGACCAGGATGATCTCAAGATCACTGTGTAACTGAGGGTAACTGTGGACTCCTAACTGCTCTGCTTCCACTTCTCGGGGCTGCCTGCAATGGGTGACAGGCTAGCTCTCCACGCCCAGTTTATGAGTTATGGGTGATGCAACTCAGGCTTCCCACATTCCAGGTCAGCCCTCTGCCCACTTATCCCTTATCTGGTATTGGTTTGGAACTTTTACCCCGCATTCTTGAGAGTACTTGGGAGTCCAGGCACAGTGCTGGCTGGGAGGGAGGGGAGCGGCTGATGGCACAAACCCCGGGCTTCCTCGGCTATTACTCAGGCTTCCAGAAATAGAGCCGAGTGCGCACACATATAGATATGGAGGTTTATTTTAAGATGTGACTCACAGGATCCTGTGGGCTCTCAGCCCAAAATTAGCAGTACTGGCCAGCAGCCTTGAAATTAAGAAAGTGCAGGAAGCTGTAGGGGAACTTCAAAGACAGGGGGCTGGGGATGTGGGGAGACTTCCCTCTCCCTCTGGACCCACGGTGTGGGGGAGGGGACTTGTCTCTCCTTCTGGATCCAGCTTTTCTCTTGCTTCTTTTAGGTGACGAGCTGAGTTTGGTAACAAAAAGTAAAAGGATATCTGGGCACGGGTGGGGTGTCCTCTTGAGGTCCTGTGTACACATATCCCTCACATCCCAGCCCCCACGTGCCCGCATGAAACGCTCCATATCACAGAACATAACTCTTCAAATTCCAGCACTTGGGGTGCTGGGGCAGGAAGACGATAAGTTAACCCTTCTGGGCAACATAGGGGCAGTAAATCTTAAGCTCCCCTATAGAATCCCCCAGTGAGGGAGGGGCTGGGAGTGTGGAGGGTTGAGCCCGGCCTCCGGGGGGGGGCTGGGGGCGTGGCCAGGGTTGGAACCTCCCCTAGAATCTTCAGAGAGGGACTGGGGGCGTGTTTGGTTAGGAAGTTCTAGCCCCAGCTCCCAGGAGGCACCAGGTTACACCCTTAGCTCTGGCAAAGACAGCACTAAAGACCTGGGAAATGCTCTCCACTGAAGTTAGCTTAAGAATCACAGCAATGGGACATTGTCTTGTAGGGAAAGATGAACTTCATTCTGGACAACACAAGGAAACGTAGAAAGTAATAGCCACAACGCACAGAGGAGGAGGGCCCTGTGTAGGAATCCCCTAGAGTAACATGAGGTCAAATAAGAACACTGACTAATAGGTTTGTCCCTCCCTCGGAAGGGCGTGAGGAAATAGGTCAGATATAAAGAATGTTCACACTTGGCACTCCGTCACCACAGCAGCAGGCTAGGGGGGCTGCTATTCAAGGTCTGATCTTAGACTAGCTTAGCGAGAGAGTATTTGTTCAAGTTCATTTCCGTAGCCGAACAGAAAATACAGAAAAGAAAAGGAGGTCAAGGTCATTGTGGCCTACAGAAGAGTGTCTCAAAAACACCCCCAGCGACAACAAACCAAATCAGAATGGACATGGTGGCCACCCCTTTACTTCAGCACTCAGGAGGCAGAGGCAGATGGATCTCTGTGAGTTTCAGCCTGGGCTACATATCAACTTTCAAATCTACATAATGAGTTCCTCTCAAAATAAAGAACAAAGTAGAACAAGATTAACAAAATCAAACATAGGAGCCAACAAATAAAACAATAGAGCAATCCAGGAAAAGCCAGTGCAGACTTATGGGAAGAAGGGCAACCTCTGCTCAGGCCCAGGCTATCCACCTGCCTCTGCCTCAAGAGCCCCGTGTAACGTGTGTGTACGTGTGTGTGAGTGTGTGTGTGTGTGAGTGTGTGTGTTTCCAAGCCTGGCAAGTGCTTACATCATACCAAGCTACAGAGTCTTTTTTTTTTTTTTTTGAGACAGGGTTTCCCTGTGTAGCCCTGGCTGTCCTGGAACTCACTCTGTAGACCAGGCTGGCCTTGAACTCAGAAATCTGCCTGCCTCTGCCTCCCAAGTGCTGGGATTAAAGGCGTGTGCCACCACGCCTGGCAGCTACAGAGTCTTTTACCTCGTCATTTAAAGTTTTGGAAGGAGGGCTCATTGAGTTTCCCATGCTGGCTTGGAATTTACTTCAGCTTGCCTGCCGAAGGGAACTTATTTTTAGAAGATTTTGATGGGGAGGGAATGTTGGTATTAGAAAGATTGGAATGGCCTGAAAAGGAAATCAGTTCCGGGAAGGTCAGAGAACAACTTTGCACTCTTAATTGAGAGCCTCTGAGCTATAGGTGACTGCTGCATTATTAATTAATTTACTGCAGGGTCTCCTTTTTTTATTTAAAGATTTAATTATCTAATGTGAGTACCCTGTTGCTGTCTTCAGACACACCAGAAGAGGGCATCAGATCTCATTACGGACGGCTGTGAGCCACCATGTGGTTGCTGGGAATTGAACTCAGGACCTTCAGAAAGTGCACAGTCAGTGCTCTTAACCACTGAGTCACCTCTCCAGCCCCTAGCAGGGTCTTCTTATATAGTCCTGGTTAGCTTGAAACTTGTTCTGTAGTCCAGGCTGATCTTCAACTCACATAGATCCCTGCCTCTGCCTACTGACTGGGACCAATGGTGTGGGTTACCACCCTTGGCTATGTTTTGTTTGTTTTGATTTGTTTTTAAGTTTATAAGGCTTTAAAAACTACTGTACAGCCAGGGGGTGGTTGCACACGCCTTTAATCCCAGTGCTTGGGAGGCAGAGGCAGGTGGATTTCTGAGTTCAAGGCCAGCCTGGTCTACAGAGTGAGTTCCAGGACAGCCAGGGATGCACAGAGAAACCCTGTCTCGAAAAATCAAAAAAACAAAAACAAAAAAAACACCCTACTGTATAAAAAGAAAAACAAAACAAAAAGAAAAAACCCTACTGTATGAGTGTTTTGCTTGAATGTATGTTTATGTGCCCCATGTGTGACTAGTGCATGCCGAGGCCAGAAGGGGGTGTCAGAACCATTGGAATTCAGTTACAGATGGTTGTGAGCCACAGTGTGAGTGCTGGGAATTGAGCCCAGGTTCTCTAAAAGAGCAGTCAGTAGTCTGAGCTACTGTGCCATCTCTCTAGCCCATTTTATGTTTCTGTTTATTGTTTTGTGTTGTTGTTAGGAATAATTTCACTCTGTAGTTCAAGAAGGCTTTGAATAGTGATCCTTGGCTTCAGCTTCCCAAGAGCTTGGATTATAGGTCATAGATTTATGGTTTTGTTAGTGTGAAACTGCATAGAAAGTTGGAATATATCTTCACAGTCATCCATATTGGGATCCGAGGCCTTCTTCTGGTGTGCAGGAAGACAGTGACAGTCTACTCATATACATAAACACATCTTTCTTCGAAAAAGCAAAAAGAAAAAAAAGAATGAAAAGAAGCTGGGCATAATAGTATGCACCTTTAATCCCAGCACCCAGGAGGCAGAGGCAAGTGGATTTCGTTACATTCGAGGTCATTCCAGGACAGCCTTGGCTACCTTGTCTCCAAAAAACAAAACAAAACAAAAAACCCAAATAAGTTAAGTAAATAAACAATAAGCAGATAGGATAGAAAAATGAAAAAGAAATAGAAAACAGCGAAAGAAAGGGAAAATCTGAAGAAAAGAAAAAACGGAAAAACAGAAAAAGAAAGGGACGGGAAGAGAAGAGAAAGAAAAGGAAATGGAAAGAAAAGCAAAAAGCAAAAAGCAAAGCAAAGCAAAGCAAGCCTGCGCAATTGGGAGTTGAACTTGCCCCCGCCTGGCTCTCGAGCTTTCCCCTGCAGGGTTTCCCCGGGTCCTCGCTTCCGGCTGGCGGCCGCGTCGGAGGGCAACCGAGGACGTGCGTGCGCCCCTGCGTGCATCCGTGCGTGCGTCGGCCGGAGGCGGGCGAGTCCAAGGGGGCGTGGCGTGCGAGGGGTGGTGCGCGCGGCGCGGCGGGCGGGGGCTCTGGGAGCGCACCGCCTCTTGGCTCCCGGCCTCCCCCGCGCGCGCGCACCGAGTGGTTCAGCCCGACCCCCCGGCTCATTGTGCCTTCTCCTCACGCCGGCCCAAGATGGCGGCGGCGCTAGACGCCCCGGGTCTGTGACTCCTATAAAGAGGGGAGCTGGGGCCACAAGGCAGCGGCGGCCGAGGCACAGGCCGGGCCGTCCGTCCTCAGCCGTCCGCCCCGCGTCCACCCGAGTCCGCCCGCCTGCCTGCCTTCCCGCCGGCGGCCCCGCCCCTCCCCCAACCGCCCGCCTAGCATGGTGCGGCGGCCGCGCGCGCCGACATGGGCGAGAAGCTGGAGCTGAGGCTCAAGTCGCCTGTGGGCGCCGAGCCTGCCGTCTACCCGTGGCCGCTGCCGGTCTACGTGAGTGTCCTTGCGGGGAGCCCGGGGGTAGGAGCGGTGGGGCTGGCTCTGCGGCTCGGCGGCTGCTGCTGCTGCGGCGGCTCCGCGGCCGTTCCCGGCCCGCGCCCGCGCCTGCCGTTGCCCGGACGCGGCCCGTCGCGTTGTCGCCGCCGCCGGCCCGGAGCCCCAGGTCTCCAGCCTTTGAGGAACTGAGTCTGGGCCGACGTTGTGGGTAGGGGTGTAGGGACTGGGAAGTCGGGGATGCCTTGCCTTCGTGGCGACCCTGCGTGGTGTCACCTCAAGTTGTCACCTCACGTCCCCTCATCTTGTCGTCGGTTTCTTATCGTGCTGCCTTCTCCTGTTGTCCCCCTACGCCCTTTCGTGTTGTCACCTTCCGATGTTGATGGGCAGGTGCTAACAGGAACCCTGGGAAGTCAGGGAGGTTGGCCCCTCGTGTCAGCTTAGGCTGTCCCCCACGTTCGTGGCGTGGTAGGAGGGCTCTGGGTAGTTGTTTCTGCATGTTAGGGGGCCGGCTGAAAGGACCTGAGAAGTCAGAGGGGTTGTCATCTCAGCTTGTGCCTCGTGCCTTTTGATTTGATGTTGGTGGATTGGCCTGGAGGTACGGTGGAATGCCTGGAGCAGTCGTCTCTTCGTGTCGGTGGGCAGGGCCGGTGAGACTCTGGAAAGCTGGGGGTATTATCCCCTAATCCTAATGACCCTTAGAAAATGACAGGCAGAGTGGAAGTGCCACAGGCAAGCTGGGATTCTTTAGTCCAGGAGGGCCTGCGGACTTCAGCTTCCTGTCCCTTGTGGCCTTTTGTATGTTTTTTTTTTTTCTTTTTGGTTTTCTCAAGGTTTCTCTGTGTAGCCCTGGCTCTCCTAGAATTCACTCTGTAGACCAGGCTGGCCTCAAACTCAGAAATCCGCCTGCCTCTGCCTCCCAAGTGCTGGGATTAAAGGCGTGCACCACCACGCCCGGCTCTTGTGTATGCTTTGAGTAGGAATTAAAGGCAGCCGGGCTCCCTGGGTGTGCCCTGGGATGCCCTTGCACCTGACCTCTGCCTCTTCCCATTGGGCAGCCCTGCGTGTCCTTGGAAATTCCCACAGTTGTCCATTCGAAACTCATCTGAGGTCAGCAGCATGGCTCAGCAACAAGAGTCCTAGAATCTGAGTTCCATTTTTGGGACATGGCAGAAGGGAGAGTACCAACTTCCACAAGTTCTCTGATTTCACTGTGCACAAACACAGCCACTCACAAATGTAATAGGAATTTTGAAATACCTGTTTGTATGCTGGGCATGGTGGCACACACTTTTAATCCTGGCACCTGGCAGAGACAAAGGCAGGAGGAGTTCCAGACCTGTGGGTTCTAGGTTGGTGGCCTGTCTAGAAAGAGTCTGAGAAATTGGGGAGGCTTGTCCCTTTTGTTACCATGACTGGAAGGACTGTGGGAAGTGGGAAAAGTTGTCCCCTCATGTTGGTGGAGTCTGGAGGAGCCTTGGGAAGTCTGGGAGACTGTCTGGTGAGAGGAAGAACACACTCCTTAGTACTTTTCTTCTTCAGACATGGCTGTTCTGACTAGCCACCCTTTGCAGTGTAGTTGTATGAGTTGTAGTCACAGTTGAGGTGTACATACTTTAGCCACCCCAACCTCCCCTCCACTGTCCCTCTGTCATCTGCCTCCCACCTCCTTGGCTGTCACATTGTGTTCTCTGCCAGCAGCTTTTTCCAGAAAGTCCAGGGAATGATCAGCAACTCTGCAGTGTTCACCCGGGAGGGATGTGTCTGAGGCTTGCCCACCTACGCTGTCTGAGGGCTTGAGGCTGCCCCTTGTTTCTTAGCTGGGCAGCATCCTTTAGGCAATGAGCTAAGTTTGGTGATGATTCTGCTAGTCATAGGATGCCTGTGCTGGTCCAGTGTTTCTTTTTCTATTGTTTCTTTGGTCTTGTTAAATAGTGGCTGATCTGGAACTCACTCTGTAACTCAGGCTGGTTTTGAACTTGCAGTGATATCCTGCTTCTGCCCCAAGTGCTGGGCTTGTACCCCTGTGTGGGGCGTGGGCTTGTACCCCTGTGTGGGGCGTGTGTGTGCGTGTGTGTGTGTGTGTGTGTGTGGGGGGGGGGGGATTAGAGCTCCAGATATCTGCAGGTGGCCTTGTTCAAGCTGAAGCTATCATTGAGGAGACCAAGAAATGGGCTGCTTGATGTGTGCTGAGTAGTCAGTCATAGATAGTCACCAGGCCACATCCCCAAAGTTGTCATATATGAGTTTGAAGGGTTAAAAAAAACTACCTCAGCCAGGTGGTGGTGGTGCATGCCTTTAATCCCAGCACTTGGGAGGCAGAATCAGGCGGATTTCTGAGTTCGAGGACAGCCTGGTCTACAGAGTGAGTTCCAGGACAGCCAGGGCTATACAGAGAAACCCTGTCTCGAAAAACAAAAAAAACAAACAAACAAAAGCACTACCATAACTTTGTTGGTGCCCAATGGAATGGTGCTGCTAGTTTGCCTCTGCCCTGTTCCCTGGTGATAAAGGCTGAAATTCACCCAGTGACACTGGCCCAGTCACCCTCTCATGTGAATCAGGCCTTCAGTTGAGCCTGGCGGGAACTGGCTTTCCAGTGGCGGGCGGCTGGGAATGACCGCCCAGTGCCTTTTCCTTGCTGGCCCAGATCTCATTTGGCAAGATTGCTCTGCTGGCCTAGCCCTGCTCCTGACATCTGCAGGCCCTTTCCAGCTGTGGCTGTCATACTGCTCTGTATCCAGGAGCCAGCAGGTGGCAGGGTGCAGGGAGGGGTGTGTGTGTGGGGGGGGTAAGCTCTCACACAGCCTGAGCAGAGACCGCAGCTCCACAGTGCCCTCTTCTAGTACCATGTTCCATAGAGAGTTCTGCTTCTTAGGAAGCCAGAACCTGGCACACACCACAGTGTCAGTCCTACCATCCTCAGGAAGTGGAGGCAGAAGGATCAGGCGTTCAAGACCAGCTTTGACTATATAGTGAGTTACATGCCAGCCTGCCCCACATACATCAGACTCTTGTTTCAGGTTACTTCCCCCAGTCAAGCAAACATAGAAAAATCTCTTGTGGCCCTGTGATCCCATTACTGAGGCATTGGGAAGAGGCTGGGTACTCCTACCTCTGAGGACTGTAGCTGAGATCTCACTGTGTGCCTACCCACCTGCAGGCCTTCCCAGTCTATTCCATTTGTTTTGCAATGAGGTCTCAGCAAAATCAAACTAGCCTTTATCCTCCTGCCTCCCCTCAGAGTGCCAGGATGCCAGGTGTGTGCTACCAGGTCTGGCTTTTTAATCCTTTGTAAAAAGCACCTGCAAGCTATCTTTGGTGTCCCCTGGGCACAGGGGATAGAAAGACACCCATCACTGCAGGCTCTGGAACTTGACAGACAGATTAGGAACTGAGTGTGGCAGTCATGGACCTGGGCTGGTGGCCCAGCTTCTTAGAGGAATTGAGCATCCCGTGTTCACACTCAGAAATACCCAGTTTGGGGACCAGGTTTGGACAAGAGACAGGTGGGAGGGGGCCACCGTCCTTGCAGCAGCTTAGGGCCCTGGGACCTCAAAGAATAACCCCCTTGGCAGAAGTGATGCAGGTGTCAGTTTTAGCTGCGTGCTTGGCAAGCAGCTTAGGGGACAAACCTGAGAGGGAGGGCTAGGGTGGCCTTTCTGTTGGTGACTCAGTAGGCCATGTGTGGTGGCGTGTCCCTTCTGATGAGTTCAGGAGTCCCGTGGGTGTCTGGGTGAGTTGTGCTGTGGGTAGAATGAGCCAGCCTCAGCATGACTCAGAAGGTATTTTCTCCTGCTGACTTTTTTGGATAAGTGTCCATGCTAATCCTTGCTCACATGGGCAAAAGGTGGATTGACCTTTAGCCTGCCTGTGTGGGCCAGTGACCTGCTCCAGAAGGGAAAGGATGATAGTGGTGGGCTTCCATGTTTGGCAGAGTGAAACATTGGCTTTGTGCTTGCCTTTCAAACCACTTACTGTGTTCATGAGAGTGGGGGACTGCCAGGGAACTACCAGCTGGGCCTCTGCATGGGAGCACTGCCCTTTTTCAAGTTAGACTTTTCTGAGAGGGTCTGATTCTGTACCCAGGGCAGTTTGGCACTCACCATGTAGCCCAGGCTGACTTCAAACTTAGAACAATCCTGTCTTATTCTCTCAACTGCTCTGAATATGGGTATGAGATGTCCTGCTGGCTTCAAGTTACTTGTGAAGTTGTTAAGTTAGTGAGGAAGTCCCACCTCTCCCTTTGGGGTATGTGACACTCTGGCAGGTATCTTTACTTCTGCCATATGGCTAGCCAGCCATTCTCATGAGGGTGGGGTCTGTCCTTAATTGACATTTGGTGATGCCTAGTGACATTTGTGGTTGCCATAACTAGGAAGAGGGGAAACTTGAGCACTGGGCCCCTGCCAAGTTGGGTTTTGGGTATCAGAGACACAGGTCTGCCACCCCTTATCTCAGATTGGATAAGTGGTTTGTTTGTTGGAGCAGACCTGTCCTCTTTTCCAGGGGTCCTCGTTATGCAAGCCAGGTTGGTTATCTTTCCAGAACATTGGCTATGTTCAGTACAGGTGTCCAACCACCTGAGTGTTGGCCTGTTGCTAGCTTAACCCAAACACAGCTGTCCATTGTATGTGGGCACCAGCTCTGGGGTTGAGGTGTGATTACCTTCTGAGGTCCTACACAGGCTAGACTACCACTGGCTGCTCTGTTGGTGGTGTGGTATGCCAGGGGCACAGGCAGGATAGAGCTGTTCAGGGAGGGAGTGTCATGCAGTTGCGTCCCTCCTTACCCTCCCCCTCCACTTCTTCCCTCCCAGTCTCTCTGTCTCTAGACTCCTGATTCTGTGCCTTTACCTCCAGAGTGCTGGAATGACACTGGCCTGGTTTACATGGTGCTGGGGATGGAGCCCAGGGGTTTGTGCACTCTAGGGAGTGCTGGACCCACTGAGCTATATTTCCAGCTCAGAAGGGGAGCACCTGTCCTTGTGTGGGAAGGCCCGGGTTTGTCTAAAACCAGCACCCCAGACAGGTTACCTGATAGGGTCTGTGGAATAATCAGAGGTCAGGCAACTATTATAGCTCTCTAGTTCTACAACAGTCTGTCACCCCTGTGAACAGTCATCTGTCCCCAGCACCCATGAGTATAACTTTTAGACTCAGAGATGTTCTGGACATCTCTTATTTCTGAGCTCCACACTTTGATCAGAACCCTTGTGGTATTTGAGTGTGGAGACATCCCTTAGGCTTTGGAAGACAAACTAGTCTCTTCCATACTAGAACAGAGTAGCAGGATAGACTGGGGTGGCATTTATATACACACCAGGCAACTTTTTTAAAAATCTTTGTGTGAGGGTAGAAAACAGTAGAGGATGCTGTGCCCTCTTATGTCACTATCTGTCCCTTTAAGGCAGGGTTCTTTGCTGGACCTAATGATTTGTCTTCTCAGGTAGACTGGAAGCCAGCAGGCTCCAGTCCCCAGTCCCCACACCCCCACTGGCATCACAGGTGCTGCGACTGCTTGACTTGTTTCCTTCTCTTGTGATTGCAGAGCAAGTGCTGTGAACTCTTGGTCTCTTTGTGATCCCAGTGCAGCTACTCGAAGCTGCCCCAGTGCCTGGGTGCAATGCGATGCTATCTTGCTGTTGTCTGGCCAGGACTGCTTGCCTCTCCCTCAGGGCTTGTCCCAGCTCTCCTAAGACTAGAGTAACCAAGCCCCTGTCCTTTGCCCTCACATCCTGAGGGAGGAGTAGCCTGCAAGAAGGAGGATACAAAAGTGTCCTGATGGTGAACATGCAGTCACTCTTATCTGTTGACTAACCTATGTCACTTAATAGACCTGGGTAGGTGGTGTCAGCCCCCTTTGAAGACCTCAGAGGCCAGTTTAGCATGAAATGTTCAGCAGAAACTCTTGTGGCTGTAGGGCAGGCAGCTGGCACAGATGGGCTGGCTCTGGCCTCATCTCTGTCCTTGTAGCTGAGCAAGGACACTTGTCCTTCTGTGGACCTCTGAGTCCCCATCCCATACCTGCCTCTTGCCTTCAGGAAGATGGATGTCTCCATGTGTGCTGTGAATTACTACCTTGGAGCTGGACCAGGCCCTGGGTCCCTCTGTGGACTTTTGAGTTCAGGGTCAAGTCTAAAAATTTTCTCTAGGCTGGGTGTGTCTGTAGCCTCAGTTGCTTGGGAGGCTGGGGCAGGGAGATTGCTTGAGCCCAAAAGTTGGAGGCCAGCCTTGATAACATCATGAGGCCACTATAAAGCTACCAGAAAGTTATAGACTGAATGTTTCCCTTCCCCTCCTTCTCCTCCTTTCTTTCTTTCTCTCTCTCATTGTGTGTGTGTGTGTGTGCATGTGTGAGCAGACATACCCCAAGCTTGAAATGTGGTGTACATTCTTGGGATAGCCCATCAGGTTGAGCCTGATATATGTGATATGATCGTAGCCCTGTGTGGTCTTTCTAAGAATCTCCTTCCTTTCACAGGTGCAGTGTGCAGGGCCATGTGGGACACCAAAAGTGGTCAGTGCTATACATCTGGCCAAGCTGCTCACCCGGAGCCAGGGTCCTTAGTCTTCCTTTGTGTGAGGCTATGTTTGCTAATGACTGAGGTCATGGTTCCACTCCTGTCTGAGGCTTCTTCAGGCTTCTCTGCTGGATTGCTGCTTTGGGGTCACCCACTGGGGCATCCCAGTGGTCATGTTCTCTCCTATGGGTCTTTGGCGCTGGAATGGAGATGTAGACTCCTTTGAGTTGATCCTTGATCAAGCAAGGGACCTGTCCTGGGATTCTGTGTGAGGCTCCTGCCTCTCCTGCCCTTGTACAGGCAATGCTCTGTTTGGCTGTTGGTCACCCTGCATGTGATCTGAGCAGTTGATGGTCATCGGTTGGGGCAAGTTCAGAAGGGTTTGGAACAGCCTCCCACATGTTTGCTGTGATGGTATTTGGCGGCCACAAAAGGGAGTGTTTTGTTTGTTTTTCTACACAGGGTCTCTCTGTGTTGTCCTGGCTGTCTTGGAATTCACTTTATAGACCAGGCTGGCCTTGAACGCCTGTCTCTGACTCCAGAGTGCTTGGATTAAAGGGGTACACCACCATGCCCAGCCTGCCTGCTGCTTGCTTGCTTGCTTGCTTCCTCCCTCCCATCCCTTTCTTTCTTTAACAGAGCCCCTCTGTAGCCTTGGTTGGCCTTGAACTCACAGAGATCCACCTGCCTCTGTCTCTGCTGTGACTAAAGGCATGCACCATTGCCCCATACCACTTGGGTGTTGCTTTGTGGAAGAAATGAGCTGCTGTGGTTTGGTGACAAGAGTCTGGGTGAGCCTGGTACAGTGGCACATATCTGTGACCCTAGCAGCACTCAGGAGTCCAGGGCAGAATTAGGCATTTCAGGTTAGCCTGGTCTATAGTGATCATTCTGCTCACATATCCAAAAAGGACTGAAGTCGCTCAGCAGGTGTTGGCAAGGTCTGGTGTTCCATCTCTTTTCCAGTAGGAAAAGAGAAAAGGGCAAACTGTCCTAGGCACTCAGCAGTGAATTCCTGGTGCTGCTCGAAGTGTGGGCTGTCCCTGTACAAAGAGACCAGCATTCTCATGAACCCAGGCTCCTGGGGCTATGCCCAGCGTAGTCCCTTCCTTCCCAGGTGCCTGCATGCCTATCCCTTTCCTAGGGACCAGTGAATGCTCAGGGCATGGACACAGCTGGAAGAATCTGCTTCTCTTAGTTTTGTAAGCTCAGGACTATGAGTGGACATAGTAGGCCCAACAAAACTCAAGAGTGTGGTTTGGTCCTCAGTAAGCTGGGAAGCCCTGAGAATGCTGCAAGGTCCCAGCTTGGCAGGGAGAGACAGGAGAACCTCAGAAAGACAGGGATTGGGATTACTGCATAGTGTTAGAGGGCTTGCAGAGCATGGGTGAGGTCGTAGGTTCTCTCCTGAGTGCACAGGCCCACACCAGTGCTGGTGTTTTTTTGTTGACAGTACTAGGGCTGGAACCTTGCCTTGTGCATGGCAGGCAAGTGTGTGCTGAGCCATGTACCCACCAGACTCTTCTATAGAGACCATCAGTGTGTTTAGAGCACTTCTGATACTGTCCAGGGCTGCTCTTGTTGGAGGAGATCCTTCTCTTCTCCCCTCCTCTCTCTCCTTTCTGTCCCCCTACTCCAAAAACAAAAAACAAAAACCACAGGCTTTCTCTGTCTAGTCCTGGCTATCCTGGAACTAACTAGCCCTGTAAACCAGGCTGGCCTTGCCGGGCTGTGGTGGCGCACGCCTTTAATCCCAGCACTTAGGAGGCAGAGGCAGGCTGATTTCTGAGTTTGAGGCCAGCCAGGTCTACAGAGTGAGTTCCAGGACAGCCAGGGCTACACAGAGAAACCCTGTCTCGAAAAGAAACAAAAAACAAAAACAAAAACAAAAAAAACAAAAACAGGCTGGCCTTGAACTCACAGAGATCCTCCTGAGTGCTGGGATTAAAGTTGCCTTTTTTTTTTTAAAGATAGTCCTACTTATTCCAAGCCAGCCTGCCTGCCTGCACCCGCAGAGAGATAGGATAAGAAGTGGGTGCCACGAGGTCCAGCTTCCTCTACTCTGTTTTGAGACAAAGTCTCATGTAGTCCTGGCAAGCCAGGCTTTTCTTTCCTTTTCTTTCTTTCTTTCTTTCTTTCTTTCTTTCTTTCTTTCTCTCTCTTTCTTTTCTTTTCTTTTCTTTTCTTTTATTTTTTTTGAGACAGGGTTTCTCTGTATAGCCCTGGCTGTCCTCGAACTCACTCTCTAGACCAGGCTGGCCTCAAACTTAGAAATTCGCCTGCCTCTGCCTCCCAAGTGCTGGGATTAAAGGCATGCGCCACCACTGCCCGGCTCTTTTTTCTTTCTTTTCCAAAAAAGTGTTTTTAATTTTCTGTGTATAGTGCTACACACACGTTTGTCTGCACGATCTCCGTGTAGTCCCTATGGAGGCCAGAAGAAGGTGTCATATCCACTGGAGCTGGAGTGACAGGCTGTTGTGAGCCACCATGTGATTGCTGGGAATTGAACCTGGATCCTCTGCTGGAGCCTCTCCAGCTGCACAGCATTTCTAAGATCTTTCTGAGTCTAAGCTTGTGGTGAGCCAGTGTCGTGCTTGCCGGAGAGCTGTGTCAGCCACCTGGGTTGAGCACCCAATAAGTTATCAGAGAGTAACCCAGGCTCGGTATCGAATGCTGCAGGCCCTGCCTCTCCAGCAGTGTTGAGTAGATTCTCTCTCTGTTCTTCCCAGTCTCCAAAGCAAGTCAGGCTGATATCCCACGTCCTGGGTGCTCAGGAGTGGTTTGGGTGACCTCAGGGCAAGGCTGATCTTGAGAAGACTGGGTACACTGGGTATTCACAGCTATGGAGCACATGAAAGGTGTGTGTATTGTTGCCTGTCTGCCTGCCTGCGCATGCATTCATGCACATGTTCTCTGGTGCCTTTGATGTTCTACAAGTGAGAGAGAAGAGATGAAGCATTGGGTAACGGTAACGCCCCACTGCTATGTAGCTTCTCTGGGGTGACCTGTGTGCAGTCATTTTTTCATGCCAGATGGGCCCAGCCACAAACCACAGAACTGATCTCATAGCTTAGGAGAACTGTGAGTTAACTGGGGTTACTTATTGAGTATGGGTGACTCAAAGGCAGCTTGGGGTTCCCTCTACCAGCTGCATGGTGCAGTTTTCTTTCTCTGGCACTTGTGAATCATGGAAATTTCATGCACTTCCTCAGCCTCAGACTTAATGAGCTTTCCTACCATGCACACCCCCTGACCCCTAGCTAAGTGGGCTCATCTCCAGACAATCACAGCAGGAGACTGTCTAAGCCCACTGTGTGAGCCCACATTAGTCTTCAAGGGCTACTTGACTGTTCCTTTTCATCTGTGTGTATCCTGTGGCTGTGCTGGACACAGCACTGGGTCCTCTGTGCAGCACGGGTGATGGCCAGGACTCAGGCAGAGTGAAAAGTCTGGACTCTGGAGGCCCTGGCCATGGCATTGTGTGTTCCTGTACTGACTGGTTTTGTGTCAGCTTGACACAAGTTGGAGTTACCACAGAGAAAGGAGCTTCAGTTGGGGAAATGCCTCCATGGGATCCAGCTGTGGGACATTTTCTCAATTAGTGATCAAGGGGTGGGGAGGGCCCCTTGAGGGTGGTGCCATCCCTAGGCTGGTAGTCTTGGGTTCTATAAGAAAGCAGGCTGAGCAAACCAGTAAGGAACATCCCTCCATGGCCTCTGCATCAGCTCCTGCTTCCTGACCTGCTTGAGTTCTTGTCCTGACTTCCTTTGGTGATCAGCAGCAGTATGGGAAGTGTAAGTGGAATAAACCCTTTCCTCCCCAACTTGCTTCTTGGTCATGATGTTTGTGCAGGAATACAAACCCTGACCAAGACAGTCCTGTTCTCATGAGGTAGGCCTGCAGCCTTCATTATTCTATAGTTGCCTTCATTACCCTACAACACACTTCTCCAGTGGAGCTCAGGCTGTGCAAAGCCAGTGGGCAGTGGATTTGAAGGGCAGGAAGCTCATAAGGTCACTGGCCAGCCCAGGGAGGCCTGAGCTCTGCACCTCCTGCTTTCTTGTCCTCCTTCCTCCCTCTGTAGCTTTCTGTCAGTAGTTGGCATCCTTGTGCTTCATTTTATGGTGACAGATTTGAGAGCTGGCCCTGAGTGGTCATGTTGGGGCAGGGCTTGATTTCAGGCATAGCACACAAGCTGGCCGGTGGATGTGCTGTCTATTTCCCATTTTTGTAGGTGGCCCAGTGGGACTCTATAGGATCTGCCTACACCCATCAGGTTTGCAGGGAGTCAGGTTCCAGCTTTGGGGAATGTGTTGAGTCAGCATCTCTGTGGGGTCCAGGCACTGTGGGTATGCATCATAGAACAAGAGGAGTTGGGATGTCACTGTGTGGTTGTTGGGGCCAACTGTGCAGTCTTTTCTCTTTCAGGACAAGCACCATGATGCTGCTCATGAGATTATCGAGACTATCCGGTGAGTACTGTGTGGGGTGAGCACTGGGATTGGGACCTGCTTCCTGAGGTTCCCAGCACTTCCACTGTGCTGTCCTCATTGGAACCTCTTGGGAAGTGGCAGGAGGAGCCCTGGCAGAGGCATCAAGTTGCAGGGCATCTCTCCATGACCCTTGTCTGGGAAAACCTCAGTTGTTTGTTTCCCCTGCCAAGGTAGGAATGGAGCCAGCTCTCATATGTGCAGTCTCTGAACTGCTACCTCCTGTGAAATAGAACTTGGGGCATCTCTGTGTCCCCCTAATTTCCCTTCACTAGTCCCTATCTTTGGCTTGGGGAAAGTTGGGAATTTGTAAGGACCACTAAGACCTGACCTTACTGAGTAGGGCCTCCTTCCTGTGACACCTGCAGACAGATGCCATGGTGCCAGGGCAGCTGCCTGTTGAGATGAATCTGCAGCCTTCCTTCAGGAGCTTCTGCCCTCTGTGGCTCCTGTGATAATGGACATAGATTACTGGGGAAAGCCCTGGCAGACCGTAGCGACTGGACTCTTAGATTGCCATTGAGTGTTCTGAGGTGGAGGCAGCAGAAGCAGTGGGACTTACAGGCCAGCCTGGGCTGTAAAGAGGCCAGTAAGTTGGGTGTAGCACTAACCTAGGGACCTGAGTTCATCTCTGGAAGCTATGTGAATGAAGATGGAAGGAGGGGACTAGCAACAGTTGTCCTCTGACCCCTATATGTTCTATGGTACACATGTCACCCCATCTTGTGCATCCACAAGTGCATACGTACCCACCTTCCACCCTGTGCACAAATAATAACTAAGAAGGCCCACCCACACTCTTGCCAACTGTCTAAGCTTCCAGGAAGCTCTCTTGGTAGAAGAGTGTACCTCTGGCTGGAATAGTGTCACCCAGCAGGACTTGGGAAGCAGAGGCAGGAGTATCTCTGATTTTGAAGCCAGCCTAGTTTTCAGCCTGGTCTACATAGTGAGTTCAGGACTGTCAAGGCTGTGTAGAGAAACCCTGTCTTGGGGGCAGGGGCAGGGTGTTATATCTCAGGCTGATTATAGATGGCCTTGAACTCTCCTGATCTTCTTGCCAAGACTGGTCCCTCCCCCAGAGTTTTTTTTTTTTATCATGTTTGTGTGTGGTTGACTTGTTTGAGTGCACACATGCCACAGCACATAGTGGGGGCAGAGGGCAGCTTTGTGGAATTGTTTCTCCTCCAAGATTGAACTTGGGTTGTTGGTTCTGTGCCACAGTTGCTTTTTACCCACTTGCTATCTTGCCAGCCCACCCCATCTCCACCCCCACCCTTCCCTTTGGGGAAAGGTCCCATTATGTTATAGCCCAGACTGGCCTTGAATTTGGAGCCTTTATGCCTCAGCCCCACCCAACAGTGATGGATTGGCCGGCTTGTACCACTGAGCCTGGGTAGTATTTTACTTTTTACCATAATACATGAATTTATTTATTTCTTTTCCAAGTGCCAACATTGACCTTGGCCTCAATCTGTGTAGTTTCTCAATAGCTCCTCATGCAGCACCTCTGTGTTCCATTTCAGGTGGGTCTGCGAGGAAATCCCAGATCTCAAGCTGGCCATGGAGAACTATGTCCTGATTGACTACGACACCAAAAGGTGAGCAGAAAGGGATGAGTGAGTTGCGGGCTGCGCCCTCCCAACCTCCCACATCTTGCTATGCTTCCAGGAAGCTCTTTTGGTAGAAGAGTGTATCTGGTTGGAGGAGTGAGGCAATCACTGGGGACTCCTACACTGTACATGTTGAATTGATATGTGGGAAATGACCAGGGCTGGTGAGGGAGCCACTGGCCTTTTTATAGCAGCAGGTGCTGCCAGCGCTGTGTTGATGGGCCTCCAGTTTACTGCTTTAGGTGCTGGGTAAGTCCAGTCCTTGCCCCCACCTAGGTAGGCCTCTTCTCTCAGTGTGGGTGGAGAAGCAAAGGTATCCCTGGAATGCTGCCTGGAGCCTGGTTTGTTTTTCTTTGAGATAGGATAGCCTGGGCTCCACCCCCTGCTCAGAGCCTGCCCATTCTTGATGCTGTCTGAAAAGCTTTGCTTGACCTATGACCTCATTGTTAGAAAGGACTCCTGATGCTAGGCAGCCTTAGTGACAGTGGGACAGTCCACTGGCTGGGCTCCCTGCCCTGTGACTAGCATCTGGGTGTAAGTGGAATGGAGCTCACTGCTGCCCCAAGGCAGGAACCTCTGGAGTTGGCATAACTTCAACCCTCTCTCTCAACAACCCTGCAAATCTTTTTCCATGTAAGGAACCCACCCAGAACCTTGCAGTGGAACCCTCCACTCTACTGATGGTAGAGTAGGCTTTCTTACTTTACCTAGCATGACCTCAGACTCCTGGGGCTCTCATGACCCAAATTCCAAGTAGCTGGGACAATAGTTGTGTGTGCCAACACCTCCTCTGCTTTGGCTTTTCCCAGGTAAGGGATGCCATGCTCTGTTTTGTGGCTGCTGGTGTCCTGGGTTCCTTTTAAGAGAAAGAAAGGTGTGAGACACTGAGCGGGGTCAGTCCAGGTTCATACTGTAGCACACCAGAGTGCTGGGGCATCCAGTGGCATCCAGTGGCGTCGTGTGACTCCCTCACATGGAGAGGAGACTGTCTGTGTGTCTTAGTGCTCCAGAGCATCCTGGCCCCAGCATGAGTCTCCTCCTGGGCATTTAGAGCCCTGAACATATGGGGTGTGGAGTAGCACCGTCACCCCTAGACCTGTGTTTCTGCTGCTTGGTGTTCAGAGTGCACAGGGGTCTTCTCAGAGAGATCAGCTAATGGAGGGGTCCTACCCCAGGCCTGTCCAGAAGCTACAGATACCCCAGCACCTGGTCCTGGCTAATGGTGTCCTGGAGTCCAGAGTTTGTCAGGGCCCCCACTGCCCATGCAACCCAAGGCACTCTGCCCTCTTGCATCCTTTTAAAAAGGCTTTATTTTTACTTTGAGTGTGAACCTTTTGCCTGTTTGTATGTACCATATGCAAGTAGTACCCACAGGGGCCAGAAGAGGGCATAGAATCCCTGGAGCTGAGGTTGCAGCTGGTTGTGAGCCTCCGCGTGGGTTCTGGGAAGAGCCTGAGTACTCTTGCAGAGGGAGCCATTGCTGTCTCTGCTAGGCTGTCTCACATGCTCCAACTCCGCTTTCTTTCCTTTTTTGGAGACAGGTTTCACTGTGTAGCCCTGGCTGGCTTGAATTTGTAACATTGTCCATCTCTGTATCTTTTCACCTCCTGAGAGCTGGGGTTGTCAGTGTGTACCAGTGCCCCATCCTGTTGTGTCACATGTTCCTTACAGCTCAGAGAGGAGAGCCTAGGCTATCTGTCTTCTACCTCATTTGAGATGGTCTCTTGATTTTCAGTGCTGCACATGCCAACCCCACCCCCTTCTGCCTTAGAAGAAGGATGGGGAACTCGAGACTGCACACTGCACTGCTTTAGGTAGGTTCTGAGGACTCAAACTCAGGACCTCATGCTTAGTAGCAAGTGTATTAGCTGCTGAAACATCTCCCCAGCCCTAGCCCAGGTCTTTGTTATGACATGCTCTTAAAGTTTACATCTAAGTGACATAGATGACTGTGGAATTGACATGTGAAATAGAGCTACCCAAACTGCCCTTGGCCTTGGTCCTGTGGCCAGGGACTGTCACAGAGCCTCTTGGTTGATCTGCCATGTTGGTGTTCTGGAGCCCGGTGGCCTCCCTGGAGGCTTCTGGTGGGGCATTTATTTATCCAGCTCTACACATCTATGAAAGCTTGGGTACATTGCAGCCCAGTAACACTCTCTCTCTCTCTCTCTCTCTCTCTCTCTCTCTCTCTCTCTCTCTCTCTCTCTCCTTCCTTTTTCAGTTTTGAAAGCATGCAGAGGCTGTGTGACAAATATAACCGGGCCATCGACAGCATCCACCAACTGGTAAGTGGCTTCCCCCCTTTCGAGACTAGGTTTGCATGGTGCTGGCTCCTGGGCTTCCCAGGGCAGCCAAGCACTAGGACCTCCTACAGTCTATGAATGAGTGGTAGGGAGAGCGGTTGACAAGGTGAGCCAGGGGAGTCAAGTGACAGGACATCAAGACCCAGCTAGCACTGGCTGGCGTCCTCAAGTAGCTTCTTGGGGTCATTGCTGCTACACAGACAGACCCTTGCATCTGTGCCTATCCCTATGTGCTGCCACAAAAGTGCAGGCAGTCAGCACCCTTCCCTGCCCTGCAGCTGGCTCATAACCTGGAGCCTCTGCTCTGCTTGCTGTGGGAATGTCCTGCTCACAGCAGAGCTGCATAAAGCTCTGCCTGCCTGCCTGCCTGCCTTAGTTGACAAGCTGGATGCAGGCAGTAGAGCTTGGCCACTGAGCATGCAGGACGTGAACTTTCTAGAAGGCACAGGGGTCTCTGGCACTGAGGTTTTTAGCAGACACTCAGTCATTGTGGGGGTCTGTGGTATTTGGAACACTCCTGTGAAGGACATGGCTGTCTAGAGAAGCTGGGGCTGGCACAGGGTGGCTCTGTGAGTCCTTGAGTTAAGATATTTGTGCAGCTCACTGGACAGTGATCCTGCTATTGCCTTAGCACCTTACTGTAGGGCACACCAGCTAAACCAGCTGCACTTTGGTTCTTGTAGCAGGAAGCTTGGGGCCTGGCCCCTTTAGCTTGGCTGTCCTATACTGTCACATCTTGTCCAAATGCTATGGCTGGCAGTGTCCAAATCCACAAGACCAGGGGGTTGAGCCCTTCTTCCTTAAGGCAAACTGTCTTAGGGCTTCATTGCTGTGCCCTAACTAAGACACCGTCATCAAGGCAACTTTTTATAAGGATAGCATTTAATCGGAGCTGCCTTACAAGTTCAGAGGTTCAGTCCATTGTCATCAAGGCAAGAAGCATGACAGCATCCAGGTAGACATGGTGCTGGAGGAACTGAGAGTTCTGCATCTTCATCCAAAGGAAGCCAGGAGCAGACTGTCTTCCAGGCAGCTAGGAGGAGGGTCTCAAAGCCCACCCTCACAGTCATGCACTTCCTCTGACAAGGCCACACCTACTCCAGCTAGGCCACACCTCCTAATAGTGCCACTCCCTGGGCCAAGCACATTCAAACCACAGGAATCCTCCTTCGATCGGGTGGCTCAGATCAGATAAGAGCCTGGGTATGTCTGGGTGCACACTCAGAGCCAGCCTTTGTTGTGGTCTGGAGCTGCAGCTCTTTGCTGCTTTCTTTTCCCTGTGACTTAAAGACTCTCCTAAAGCTAGGGGGTCTGAGGTATGCACTGGGAGAGGACATATCTGCCAGGGAGCCTGCAGTCAGGAGGGGGCTTCTGGGACCTAGGAGTGGCTTAGGCCAGGAAGCTTATAAGGTCCAGTCATAAGTGGACCTTCACAGTGAGCTACCTGAACCAAGTGTCAGGATTGATGTGGAGGGGACTGGCTCTGTGCACTGCTGGGAATTGTTTTCTGTTTGTGATCTGGGATAAGCTCAGTAAGCAAGCTCTTCACCACCTTTTGTGTGTGTGGGTTTTTTTTTTTTTTTTTTTTTTTTTTTTGAGATAGGGTTTCTCTGTGTAGCCCTGGCTGTCCTGGAACTCACTTTGTAGACCAGGCTGGCCTCAAACTCAGAAATCCGCCAGTCTCTGCCTCCCAAGTGCTAGGATTAAAGGCATGTGATACCAGTGTCTGGCAACCCTTTGAGTTTTTGATTCAGGATCTTACCATGTAGTTCAGGCTGGCCTTGACCTGAGAGTGTTCCTCCTGCCTCAGCCTCCCAAGTTTTGGATGCCAGGCAGGTGCTGTTGGCTGCTGATGAGTATAAATGGATCATGTCCACTCTTGTCCCCAGTGGAAGGGCACTACACAGCCCATGAAGCTGAATACTCGGCCATCCAATGGGTTGCTGCGGCACATCCTGCAGCAGGTATACAACCACTCTGTCACTGACCCGGAGAAGCTTAACAACTATGAGCCCTTCTCCCCTGAGGTGTATGGGGAGACCTCCTTTGACCTGGTGGCCCAGATGATTGATGAGATCAAGATGACTGAGGATGACCTGTTTGTCGACCTGGGCAGTGGTGAGTGTCTTAGAGTATGGTCTTTGAGCCGTCCTTGGCTCGTGCAGTGCACCCAAGGCTGCACACGAGTCCCAAAAGGCTCTTTTCATGGAGGACACTGATTGAGCAAGCCTCCTGCTGCCACCAGTGCTCCCTGCTCAGCCTCTCCAGAGCCTTCCCCCCGGGCCTCCTTTTTACCCTTGCTCCAGTTTGTGATCTAGTGGTCTTGGGTTATGGCTGCTTAACCAGAATCGTGTTCCTGAGACTTCTGGTCATGGCTCCGTGCGGCCACACAATAGGTCAGACACAGACAGACAGACAGTATTGCTGGGGCCACCTGCATGGTGGTGGCTCTGATGGTGCTCACTTGTCTGGGGCGTGTCTTAGAGTCCATTGCTTCGATGAACCCATGGCCAAAAACAAGCTGGGAAGGAAGGCTTTCTGGGCTGACACTTCCAGGTCAGAGGTCATCACTGAAGGAGGTCAGGACAGGAACTCACGGGGTGGGTACCTGGAGGCCGCTCCTGAAGGAGCTGATTGATGTGGTGGAGGCCGTGGAGGGTACTACTTACTGGCTTGATCCCTATGGCATTCTCAGTCAGCTTTCTGTCTTTATGCCCTCCGCCCTCCCCTTCCTCCCTCCCTTGGATTTTCTTTCTTTTATTTCTTTTTAAAGATTTATTTATTTATTATATGTAAGTACACTGTAGCTGTCTTCAGACACTCCAGAAAAGGGCGCCAGATCTCATTACAGATTGTTGTGAGCCACCATGTGGTTGCTGGGATTTGAACTCAGGACCTCTGGAAGAGCACTTAACTGCTGAGCTGTCTCTCTAGCCCCCCAGTCACCAACTCTTGCAGCCTTTGGGGTTTCCCATCCTTGAGCAAACATGTTAGGTCAGGGACCTGCCGACCTCAGTTACCGCTGTCCAGAAGATGACTCAGTGAGGAAGGGCTTTTCTGAGGGCCATCTCCATGTGGGAACAGCTAAGCCCTGCCAAACGGCTGAGGGATGCAGCTTCACACATGGCGTGGAGCGGCACAGGCATCCTCTAGTGGGAAGTCTGTACCTTTGAATGCCTTTCTTTCTGACACCAAGGGACATTGTCATGTGGCTGAGGCAGGCCACTGGGTCTCTGTGGAGGTCACACAGACTCTGACATATGTCTCTCTGGCTGAAGGTGTGGGGCAGGTTGTCCTTCAGGTCGCTGCAGCCACCAACTGCAAACATCACTACGGAGTGGAGAAAGCGGACATCCCAGCCAAGTACGCGGAGGTGAGCAGTCACATGTGCTTGCTGCTTAGGGCTTGTCTGTCCGGGCACATCTTCCAGGCCAAGGAGTGTCTGCGTTTGTGACACCCAGTATCTCTTAAGAGTGCTATGTGTTCCTGGTGGCCTCTGCAGGATGAGCACACTGTGTAGGCCTGGTGGGAATGGATGCCTCCTCATGGAGAGAGGATGTGGGCCTATGAGTTAGCAGGGCACATTCCTGTGGATTCTCCTACTCCCAACCCCTGTTCCACCCAGGATGGGGTTCAGCCTCTTGGGGCTCTATTGAATGGTTGGGAACCTTGTGACTCTACCATGGCCTCTGTACACACACACACACACGCACACGCACACGCACATGTGCGTGCACACACATATACACACACATACCCCACCCTGTGCTCTGCAGCAGGATCACTGTAGATAGGTGCCATTATCTTGTCCAGTGTCATCTTGCAGAGCCTGTGGACCTTCCACTGCCTTGGCCTCCCTGAGTTTGTAACAAACTGTATGCCTTTTTTCCCCTCAGACCATGGACCGAGAGTTCAGGAAGTGGATGAAATGGTATGGAAAAAAGCATGCAGAATACACAGTGAGTGCCATCGCTCCATGCCCTCGGCCTCTGTCCCAGCCCAGCCCCTTCCCCTTCCTCTCTCAACCACAGTCAGTTTTGCCTAGTGACCATATATGGTCTTCTATGGCTGTGGGCCTCTGTGACAGTGAGTGCAGTCTCTGGAGCTAGCTGTAGAGCCTTAGCTGAGTCCTATCCTTCCCCGCTTTCCTGACCCATCCTTAGACAGTACATGCTGACCATGGACCTTGGTGGCAGGTGCTTAGCTTGGTAGAGCCGAGACCCACAAACTAAGCATGCTGAGCTATACCCCAGTGTAGCCTGTGGCATTAAGGGTCTAAGGATTAGGACCATTGGGATGCAGAGATCTGGTTAGGCCATCTTGTGGGCCAGCTGAGAGGGGCAACCTGCTTTCTGTGGTGCCTTTGTGTTGTTGGTGACTGATACCCATTCTCGTCTGCTTTTCTTTTCTTTGTCTGCCACCCCTCCTAGAGTGGGACTTAAAAGCTGCTTATCCATGCTGCTGCTGCTGCTTCTTCTTCTTCTTTTTTTTTAAAGATTTATTTATTTAATGTATATGAGTACACTGTAGCTGTCTTCAGACACACCAGAAGAGGGCATCAGATCTCATTATGGATGGTTGTGAGCCACCATGTGGTTGCTGGGAATTGAACTCAGGACCTCTGGAAGTGCAGTCAGTGCTCTTAACCACTGAGCCATCTCTCCAGCCCTCATCCATGCTTCTTGGTGAAAGTCTCCCCTGTAGGCATTTGTCAGGAGAGAGGCCCACTTAATGCCTGTGTCTGGGACCCAGGAAAAGTTCCCCATGGATCCAGATTCCTGAGACTTCGTGCACTTTAACTGTGATGACATCTGGTAATTTTGCTGGGGGCCTGTTAGCTCTACACCCACAGAGGAGTTGTTGGTCAGTGCCACAGCTTTCAGGAAGACCCTGCCAGTCCTGAGTGTCTTCCTCATCACTTTTCCTTCTCAGCTTGTCATTGTTGGATGACCTGGCCCATATGGTTGAAGCCCACAGTGTGGCTGGCGGCTGTTTGTCATGTTTGCTGTTGGTTCCTCATGGGCCTCAGGCTCATGCTGGTCACCCTTGGCTTATGGCTGGCAGAGGGACTAAGGGAAAGGATGGTTCTTGAGGCCTTGGTGACTGGAACGCCCAACCTGGCAGCAGGAATAGAGAGTGCCTGTGGACCTCTGCTTGTGTCCAGTCTGGCTTCCTGTGGTACCTTTAGTGACCACCAGCCTTTTCCAGAAGGCTGTGTAGGCACCTGCCTGGCCTGTCAGCACCTGCCTGGCCTGCACAGTGCTCCGGCTTTGATGTTGTGTCTGCTTGGCAGGCTATGAGCCCTGCCTTCTGCTACTCTGCAGGCAGGGGAAAAGCCAGGGGAGCCTAAAAATAGCCCAGAACTGCCTCATGCCAGCTATGCTGCCACCCACCATGCAGCTCCTTGTGCTTTGGCCTGCTTGTCTGCTCACCTGCTCCCTCTAGTGGCTGAGTCGAGCCTGGCTCTTTCCCAACCTACACCAGCTTCCAGGCAGGGCTTTTGGGGCTCCCCTCTCCTATCCTCTAAGGGCTCTAATCCAGTTTGGGGCAGACATTGGGCCATACTCATCTCTGCTGACTGTACTTCTTCACATTGTTTTGGCTTGATGATGTCAGGTGACTTTCCATCACCCTTGTAGCCACAGTTGCACAGTGTATAAGTAGTTCCTCTTAGGTACCTTAGGGCTGTGACTTCTGACCCTGGAGGATAGTGGAGTAGCCCATGACTCAGCTTGCCTAGGCGTCTCCATCATAGGAGTTGGGTGTCAAAGTGTCCCATGGGGAGTCAGTCCTGCTGAGGCATTCCTATAGGGAACATGCCTGGGACTATACCTGGGTCTTAGCACCTCCCTTCTTGTGTGCTCCCAGCTGAGTGCATGGGTTCTTGCAGTGGTCGAATCTGTGTCCAGCATGGCAACTTGGGTCTCACTCACTGTAACCTTTTCTGGCCTTTCCCAGGCTTCTGTGGGGCTGGTGTCATTCTTATCCACTCATTTCCTAGATGCTCATCTACTGTGTGCTCCTCCCCCGGCCCCTTCCTTTTCTGTGCTGGTAGCTGTGTGTATACTTCCTTGGGAAACATGTTTCTCAGATAGGGAACCAACAGTGACCAGCTTGGTAAGCTCTAAGTTTTATGGGGGTTACTTACAGGAGTGTGGTGAGGGGTTACTTAGAGGAACAGAAATGACAGCTGCATCATCAAGGCTCTTCCCAGCATGGGTGACAGCTCCCAAAGTTGGGAACCTGGAGTGTACTGCACAGCCTGCAGGCAGGGTAACAGGCTGGAGAGTGTCCTTTCCAGGTGACTCAGGTCTGAGTCTCTCCCTGGTAGCTCATCAGCTTGGCTAGTGTGACAGTGTCTCTTAGCGACCCTTCTTGCTTATTTATATATGTTTGGGGAGGGAAGGCCCAATGCCTGTGCTTGGTTTCAAGGATTTCTTGACTCAAGAAGTCCTTCCCTGCAGGACAATGTGTGTCCCTAACCAGATGGCCAGAATCTGAGAGTCCCTGGCCACAGACTAGCTGTCTCCCCAGGCTTTCTTGCCTGGCCTGCCAGAACCACACTGGATTCTGCAGGGGGAGGAGTGCTGGTTCCACACTTGACATGGCTGCAGGATGAGGTCTGTTCTGGACAGTGGGCTCTGGAGGTTATAGCAGGCATGCATCAGATTCCTGGAGTGGAGTCAGTCTGCTGCCATTCCTACAGCTACAGCAGCAGGACCCAGCCCTCAGCCACAGGCAAGGCCCACAGAGGAGCCAGGGAGACCATCAGGGCATGCAGAACTCTCCCTGGAAATCTCAAAACACACTGTAGGGTGTTCTCATCCAGAATCTCAGAAACCCAGCACCCAAGGTGTAAGTGGACACACAGCTTATCTGTTCATCAGCTCAGGCTGCGCTGCAGGGATGGTGCAGGGCCTTGGTTTCTGACTCCAGTGGTTTAGATTGGAAGCCTCCTCCTGTTGGAGCTGGAGTCCCAGAGGCCAGATCCTCTAGGGCCCAGAGATTGCTCTGCATTTTAGGGACTTGATTAAGCCCCCTTCTCTAGGCCTGGCTGTTGTATACAACAGAGAGAAGAGTCAGAAAGTCATTGAGGGGCAAAGAGGTGGGTCTGGCCTGAGGATGTGTTCAGGGGCTTTGGCTGTCCAGGCCTGCCCTGCACATGGTTCCTCTGCTCCTAGGACAGAGGCTGTGCAGCTACTCTTGGGCAGGTTCAGCCTTGTCCTAGCAGGGTGGCTCTGAACCTGCTGCACCTCTGAACCTGGTGCCCATTGTGGGCTTCTGCCATAATCCACATATGGTTAACATCCCTGTCTCCCCTCAGCTCCTCCTAATACTCATGAATCCACTTTTGGTCAGTAGATTTGCCTGTTGTAGTGTCCCAAATTGTGCTGTAGTGAGTGCATCAGATCCTTACTCCTGTTTGTTACCAAGTGTCCTCCCAGCACGTGGACTATTCTGTATCTCCATCTGTCTGTCCTTGGATGTCCCTGCCTTTTGGGCTTCATGAACCCTGCTTCTCCTGTGAACTCCGTATAGGGCAGACTGTTTTTTTCCTAGGGTTTATGCCCAGCACCTCAGCAGTGGTCTTCAGAATACACAATCCAGATTGCTTGGATCTCTGACTGTCATGGCTCTGGGCAGTTAGGGTAAAAGCTGTTTCCCTGCAACACACTTGGGCCTAAAGGAGGTGGTATAACATCAGTGCTGACAGACACAGGCAGCAGGCCCACTGCTGGGGGCAGGCCACACTTTTGGGGTCAGTTGTGTGTCAAACATGTATTAATCCAAGATATACTAAGGCAACCTCATCATCTGCAGGCACAGCCATGGTGGACAGTGACAAGGGACAAGGGTGATTGATTGATCCAGTGGCTTTTTAACCACATAGATACGTGTCATGTCTGTAGGGTCAACAAATGGCCTGTGTGATGCTATTCTTCTGGGAACATGGTCCAGGGTGCAGTGAGGGTTGGCTGGCCAAGCACACAGCGCTATGGCTCCTCACCTGGACCCATGCCAACCTCTTGTCTCTCCCTGAGTGGATGCTGCTTCCTGCTGGGGTTCAGTCCCTGCTTTCTGTAGAGCTGTCCACTGGCTGTCCACGGTCACTTTCCCATCCTGAGACCCAGCTCATTCCATGTCTCTCACAGCAGTTGCGGGAACTGGTTTGAACCAAGCAAGCCTGTGAGTAAACGTGTTCCTTTCTTCCTTAGCTGGAACGAGGTGACTTCCTCTCAGAGGAATGGAGGGAACGGATCGCCAACACGAGGTACGGCCGGCTGTGGGCTGTGCTGCTGGCTGTGCTGAGACCTCTGACTTGCTCTCCAGATGTGGGTGGCTGCTGTGGAGGGTGGGGTGGGTCTGCTGTTTAAGGGTGTCAGCCACTTCTTGGTGTTGACCTGGCCATGGCCCCTGTCCTGCCCTGTCTGTTTGGTGCCACATGGGGTGCAGCGGCCCCTGTGCTGGTCCCCTTGAGCATCTGTGCTGTCTTTTCATGGGATCAGTCTGTCAGGGTTCCAGGTGATTTGGGGCCTCACCCCTGTGTTTTTCTATTGGGGAGTAGTGCCTGCCTGTCAGTGTTTCCCTGTGTCTGCCCTGTCTTCTGTGGACAGTTCCGTCCCTGTGCTTCCAGAAGCTCTCTCTGTTTCAAAAGCACCAATATTCAAAACAGGCCGGGCTTTTTGGCCCAGGGCTTGTGGCCTCCTCTGTTTGTCCCTGTCTCCTGCCCCTGCTTTTCTGCTTATTCTGCTCAGCTCAGGTGGGTGGTGGGCAGGAGGGAACAGCGCCTGGCAGGGACCGGCGGCAGGCTGTGTCCAGGCTGGGACTTCCCATGCACAGCCTCAGTTTTACTGAATTGGAACATTGTTTTGCAGTGTTATATTTGTGAATAACTTTGCCTTTGGTCCTGAGGTGGATCACCAGCTGAAGGAGCGATTCGCAAACATGAAGGAAGGTAACGCATCCACAGGCCTTGTACCACCGCCCTCTCCAGGGTGACGTGCAGGCATATCAATCTTCCTTGAGAGGTCCTCAGCAACGCTTCCCCAGCTCCTAGGGTAGATGGCAAAAGTGGGATTCTGGTAGCCAAAGGCACTTCTGCTCCAACATATCCCAGGCAGCCAGTACACGGTTGAAAGGCTAACCCAGCTCAGAAGCAGCTAGTCCCTGCCTACTACCTGTTTCCTTTTTTATCTATTACAGAGAAACCCTGTCTCGAGAAACCAAAAAAAAAAAAAAAAAAAAAAAAAAAAAAAAAAAAAAAAAAAAAAAAGGAAAAACAAGAAAAAATTTATCTATTATTTATAAATTATAAATAATATATATATAATTATATATAATAATATAATATATATTATATGTAATAGTATAATATATTATATAATATATATAATATAATATAAAAATTATATATATAATAAATTATTTATTATTATAAATAAGTACATTGTAGCGGTCTTCAGATACACCAAAAGAGGATATCAGATCTCATTATGGGTGCTTGTGAGCCACCATGTGGTTGCTGGGATTCAAACTCAGGACCTTTGGAAGAGTAGTCAGTGCTCTTAACCACTGAGCCATCTCACCAGCCCATACTACCTGTTTCTTAAGGGCCAGTTAGCCCAGTTGTCAGGGGCACAGCCTCTGATGACACAGCCAGCTCAGCCCCTTCCCTGCCTGCAGAGAACCACGTTACCCAATGCTGACTGACACTGTAGGTCCATGTGCTCTCTGTGCTGTATAAATACCATGACCAAACGCAGCCCACAGAGAAACAGGATTTTTGGTTTACACAGCTAATCACAGTCCATCATCAAAGGAAGTCAGCGTAGGAACTCCAAACAGGAGCCATGGTGGAAGACTGCCAATGAGTTCAAGGTCATGCTCAGCTACTTTTCTGACACTGCTCAGGACCTTTGCTGGGTCCTCTGGCAAGTGGCCTACTGGCCAGTCTGAATTGTGGCATTTTCTAAGTTGAGGTTCCTTCTTCCTAGATGGTTCTAGTTTGTGTCAAGTTGACAAAAACTATCCAGCACAAATACTTGGGGGTGTTCCTGGGTCATTCCATTGCTGCTTAGGGAAGTCCATGGGGTGCTTTCCAGACTGCCGTGTCCTTTCTGCCTGTCCCTGTAGTCATTGCTGTTTTCCTACACAGTGGAGACGGGAACCTAACCTTGCTGTGGCCTGGGCCCTTTTGCTGGTGGGCAGGACTTAGAGTAGGGCTAGAGGCCAGTGCACTAATATAATCAACTTGGTGTACATTTACACATATATGTGTATGTGTGTTGAGAATGTAGTTCAGGCTGCTCCAGAACAGTGTTGCCTCAGCTTCTTGGAACAGTGCTGGGATGACAGATATGTACCACCATGCCAGGTAGAGTCTTTTGAATGTCTTTGGGTGTGGAGCTTAGGCCTGTTCTAGAGTCCAGAAGGCCAAGGCAGGAGGCTGAGAACTCCAGAGACTGCACTGTAGAAGACAGTCAGCCAGCCTGGGCTTCATGATGCTGTCTCAGTCTCCCCTCTCCACCACACTGCTTTCTTATATATGGAAAAGAATCTGCTTCACTCATAAAAGTCAGGATTGATTTTGTTGTTTTAAGATAGGGTTTCTCTCTGTAGCCCTGATGGTGATAGAACTGTGTAGACCAGGCTAGACTACTCTCAGAGATCTGCCCACCTCTGCCTTATGCTGGGAATAAAGGCATGCCTGTGTGGCTGTGACAAGTTTGAATGTAATTAAACTCTTTGTGGTTTGGTGTGACTCTTTTTTGCCTCTTAGGACTCATTTCTGATCCTATCTCTTGCCCTGGCTTCTGTCCTATCCCCAGCCTCAAGGACTGCAGTAGCCAGTCATATTCTCAACCCTGTTTTTAAAACAGGCATATTGCTACTTAGCCTAGTTTTGTCTTCAGACTCTTGGAATTCCCTGCTCTTAGCTGCCAGAATGCTGGGAAAACCACTGAGCCATCGTGCCTGTAGGTCTCTTCCTGGTGGGTTTTAAGGGAACTGCTGCAAGGCAGGCCCATTTGCCCAGCTCCTCGTCCTGTTAATTTGGCTCACAGTAATCTCCTCCTGTGCCCTTTGGTTCTTGGGTGCCACCATGTCCCTGTGATCCGGGTACATGTGTTGCCATAGTGTGGGGTCAGGTGAGCGTTAGTGGGTTCCATAAGAACTAGCATGACTTCTAGATTGGCATTCCTTGCTTCTGCTCCAACCAGTGCCTGCATTTGTATATGTGCGCGTGCAGCATTATGTTTACACATGACAGTGATGGGCTTCTGTGTTGCAGGCGGCAGAATCGTGTCCTCAAAGCCCTTTGCCCCTCTGAACTTCAGGATCAACAGCAGGAACTTGAGTGGTAAGCTCTGGGCCCAGTGGCACACAGGGTACCCAGCTTCCTGTGAAGTTAGATGGGACTCTGCCTTGCAAGGAAGGTGTTCGGCTAGCTGCACCCCAGCCTCTGACCACTGTACACCATCTATGTCTCCTTTGACTGTGTTTCTTCAAGAGGAGGTGGTACTCCAAGAAAGGCCTTAGGGTACAGAGTCCTGCAGCAGGAGCCTTCCTTCCTCTGGGCCTCCCTGGGTTAGGTGACTGGCCCAGCTCAGGGTCTGCATGCTTGCTTTAACTGACTGATCTCAAAGCCTGACCCCATTTGTGTGGGCTTGCCACCTTGTTCCTGAGGGACCCCAGGCCGTCTCAATGGCTGGGCAGGCTTTGGGGATGCTGCTATGCAGCCTGCTTCTGGGACATGAGCAGTGGCTCAGGGTTTAGGCCTCCTGCTGCAGTCCTGATCTGATGCTCTTCCCATAGACATTGGCACCATCATGCGTGTGGTGGAGCTGTCGCCCCTGAAGGGCTCTGTGTCATGGACTGGCAAGCCTGTCTCCTACTACCTGCACACCATTGACCGCACCATAGTGAGTCCCCACTTGACACCCTACAGAGTGGGAGAGAATCACAGGCCATGGCCTCTGGCAGCTCTGGGGCTTGGTCCTTGGTTTTCTTGACAAATAGATGCCATAGCAGTTTCAGCCTTGGTTCTCTGTTACCCATTCCCAACTTGCCCAGGTGTGTGTTCACCTTTCCCTCATGGCCTCCCCTCCTTGCCAGAGCTCTTTGTGTTCGAGCCTGGGTTCTGTTCTCTATGTGTCCTGGTGACCTCTTGGCTCCTAGAATCAGCATGCTGACAATTCTGCATTTTTTTTGTCTGTCCTCCCGGGGTTAGTGCTGTGAACTGGCAGCTGACTGAAAGCCCATAGCAGCTTTTACCTGCTCTTCTTGCTGTGGGAAAAGAGGGAGAGCCACACAAGGCTCCTCAGCTGAGGCACGGACATTCCCCGTGTTGCTAGTGGCATCACACATAGGTCCCAGTGTAGTAGCCAGTGTCCCCCCGGGAGGTCCTGGCCTGGGTCCTCACCAGTCATGGGGAGTCAAGGTTAGCTGCCTTGTACTCCAGCTTTGCTACTTTTGGTGTTTGCTGCTGTGTCTGGCAGCTCTTTGGGATGCAGCATGTCTTTGTGGTCATCCTGTGTCCATGCTTAGGGCCCACTTCTAACAAAGCCCTTTCTTTTTTTCTTTAGCTTGAAAACTATTTTTCTAGTCTGAAAAATCCAAAACTCAGGGTAAGTTTGCATCTCTCTTGACTCTGATCCTATACAGGAGCTGTAGTGCCTAGTTGTGCATGTTTGTAGTGTGTGTGGCCAGACATCCTAAGTCCAACCAGGGCCCCTGAAGGCCCTAAGCTCTGTTAATGGGTTGGATGTCCATGATTCTGTGAGTGATGGTCCTGCAGAGTCCAGGTGCCAGTACATTCTTTGTCACATAGTGTCGTGTGTCCCTGAGTCAGAGGTATGTACTAACAGTTGAGGATGCTTATCTCTAGTACCCTGAAAGGCTGGGCATTGTGCTCCATGGCAGGTACTTCTCTAGCCACATCTGCTGGGCGTTTTCCTGTCTGTCTCAGGGACATGTAAACCAAGATCTGTTCACTGCACATGGGTACTAAGAGCAGAGCCTACTACTCTACCAGCTATTGCTGGGTGAAGTGCTGAGCTGTCAGTTATACAGGAGTATAACTTACAGGCAATTACACCACCACTGAGGAGTGCATCCCACCCAGCAGCCTAGAGCTTGTAAACAGTGTATGTCCTTAGCGAGGGTCTGAGCCTCAGCCTGATTCTACAAGGGCGTGGAGGTGCGCACCTCAATGAGGCCAGAGCAACTGGGTTCAAGTCATAGTAGCTGTGTTGTGTGCCAAGAGGACATAAGTCTTTAATGTCTGGTTTGGCTTTGCCTAGCCCTTTGGGGACCATATCTGTTCTGCTGAGTGGTGCAGTTGGGTTTCTGTTGGCTGGCATGTTCCATGAGCTTTTATTGCCATGTGGTCCTGTAGCTGTCAGTGCAAGGGTAATCCTGGGCCATAACACCATGACAGGCTCATATCTTCCCCCACAGAGGGGCTGTGGGGGCCCAAGTCATGCATTGGGACTCTCCCAAGTGTCTTCTGTGTGTGGCTATTTCTCATGCTGGAGCAGAATTGGCTCCTCCAGCGTTCTGGACACTTACCCAGCCCTTCCTTTCAGGAGGAGCAGGAGGCAGCTAGGCGCAGGCAGCAGCGGGAGAACAAGAGCAATGCGACCACGCCCACCAAAGTCCCCGAGAGCAAAGCTGCTGCCACCGAGGCCCCCGTGGTGAGATGGACACCTTGCCTTGTGTGGCTGCTAGGTGGCTGTGGTGCCTCAGGCTATGGCCTTGTGAGCACTCTTGGCTGTGGCCCTTACCTGCCTGTCTGTGTCCTCCAGGATTCTGGTGCTGAGGAAGAAAAATCAGGTGTGGCTACTGTCAAAAAGCCATCTCCCTCCAAAGCCCGGAAGAAGAAACTGAACAAGAAAGGGAGAAAGATGGCTGGCCGGAAACGCGGGCGGCCCAAGAAAATGAGTGCTGCCAGTGCTGAGCGCAAGTCCAAGAAGAGCCAAAGCGCACTGGATCTCTTACACTCTCCTCCCCCAGCCCCACCCTCAGCCTCACCCCAGGGTAAGCCTCTTTCTCTTCTGCATGGCAGAGTGGGTATGATTCCTGCCCACCCAAGTGCCCATTCACGTGACTGTGGGACTCTGCCATGTGCCGGGCCTGCCGCTACAAACTGGGAGGAGCTCAGTGTGGATTTGGATCCCATAGCTGTTTCAAACTCGAGATTTGAAAAGTTTGTTTTCCACAGTAGTGTGGGACCATGGTTGGTAGCTGACGGGGGACCCCTTTCTCTCCTGCAGATGCGTACAGGGCACCTCACAGCCCATTCTACCAGCTACCTCCGAGCACGCAGCTGCACTCACCCAACCCACTGCTAGTGGCACCCACCCCACCTGCGCTGCAGAAGCTTTTAGGTGGGTCATGACCTCTCCTTGAAGCAGTTCTGTTGGGGGCTGTGCAAGTGGTGGGGCCCCAGTCAAGCCCACTTGCTGCATGGCCTGGCTTACATTGGCTTATGTTGTTGGCCCTTTTGAGTAGCTGAGACTGACTCACCTCAGGGCATCCTGGACCTTATCGGGATCTGTGTTGGCCCATCATTACTTGGGGAGCTCTGTGTAGAAAAAGTCACTGCACAGAGAAGGCTGGCAAGTCCCTTACTTGAAGGAGAGATCTGATCTCAGGGTTTAGGGCTGTCCATTCTGCCAGGAGGGAACCTCCCACATTGTGAGAAAAGCTGAAATCATAGCAGGATGGTCCTTCAGTAGGCCCAGTAGCCTCCCTGTGTCTGCTGGCTACCACTCCTGCATCAGCCCTCCTTTAATGTGGTATGCTGTGTGTGTGCCTTCAGAGTCCTTCAAAATCCAGTACCTGCAGTTCCTGGCTTATACGAAGACCCCACAGTACAAGGCCAATCTGCAGCAGCTTCTGGACCAGGAGAAGGTGTGCAGGCTCTGTCTTAATGTCAATGCTCAGCTTAGGGCTGTCTGGTAGGGGGTGGGGGGACTCTGTGGTCACTTTCTCCTGTCTTCTCTTGCAGGAGAAGAACACACAGCTGCTGGGCACAGCCCAGCAGCTCTTCGGCCATTGCCAGGCCCAAAAGGAAGAGATTCGCAGGCTGTTCCAGCAGAAGCTGGATGAGGTGATTTGAGACTGCCTGTCCACTTCAGCAAATACCTGATCCAGGGTTTGGTGGGGCAACCAAAGATAGCTTCCCTTGTCCTTATGGAAGCACTGACATGGTATTGCCTTGGCTAGACTTGGGTCAGAGCTGTAGGGTGGCTGTCATCTCTTTTGTTCCTATGAACTGGGACACCACTCACCATGCTTTGTCCTCTCATCTCCAGTTGGGCGTGAAGGCGCTGACCTACAATGACCTGATTCAGGCCCAGAAGGAAATCTCTGCCCACAACCAGCAGCTGCGGGAGCAGTCGGAACAGCTAGAGAAGGACAATAGCGAGCTTCGGAGCCAGAGCCTGCGGCTGGTATGTGCATGGGGGCCTGCCACTGCTGGATGCACCCGTGTGAGGTTGAAGGAGGACTTGATTGTCCACTCACTGGGCCAGAGGTGTGTTCTGGCACTGGACTTGTTGGACTCTGCAAAGATCAGTCCAGGGACTCTTTCCCTCTTGTCATGGTCCTGTACTGTGTCACACTGGTCTTTATTACATTGCTTGTTTGTGAGTGGGTGTCGATGCTATGTACTACAACTGTAGGAAGGATCCATTGCACTGCCCAGAGACCCTGGCCCTTGCTCCCTTTGGCTACTGAGACTTTCTGTTCATGTACCCACAGCTCAGGGCCCGGTGCGAGGAGCTGAGGCTTGACTGGTCCACACTGTCCCTGGAGAACCTGCGGAAAGAGAAGCAGGCCCTGCGGAGCCAGATCTCAGAGAAGCAACGGCACTGCCTGGAGCTGCAGGTAGGGTATGGGTATGATGCATCAGACCTCGTCTTCAGCCTTAGAAGGGCATCTGTGATGATGGACAGCAGGGGTGTGTATGTCCTTGGGCCACCACTTGCCACCTACCCTGTAGGGTGGAGCCTGAACTGCTCTGTGACTCCCCTCCCACCCTCTAGATCAGCATCGTGGAGCTTGAGAAGACCCAGCGCCAGCAGGAGCTCCTGCAGTTGAAGTCCTGTGTACCACCAGATGATGCTCTGTCCCTGCATCTGCGTGGCAAGGGTACCCTGGGCCGTGAGCTGGAGGCTGACGCTGGGCGCTTACGCCTTGAGCTGGACTGTGCCAAGATCTCCCTGCCACACCTCAGCAGCATGAGCCCTGAGCTGTCCATGAATGGCCATGCTGCCAGCTATGAGCTCTGCAATGCAGCTAGTCGGCCCTCATCCAAGCAGAATACTCCCCAGTACCTGGCCTCCCCTTTGGACCAGGAGGTCGT
This sequence comes from Mastomys coucha, assembly GCF_008632895.1. Classification (NCBI taxonomy): domain Eukaryota; kingdom Metazoa; phylum Chordata; class Mammalia; order Rodentia; family Muridae; genus Mastomys; species Mastomys coucha. The sequence goes on along the minus strand of NW_022196910.1, from coordinate 1,407,192 downwards.
ACCCTGCACCCCTAGCCACAATGGCCGGCCTCGGCTAGAGAAGCTGTCTGGCCTGGCTTTGCCAGATTACACCCGGTTGTCACCTGCCAAGATTGTGTTGAGGCGGCACCTGAGCCAGGACCACACTGGGGCTAGCAAAGCAGCTACCAGTGAGCCGCACCCTCGGTGAGGACAAGTGCACGTAGTGGCTCTGCCACCGTTGCTGCCACGTGCCTGCTGGGCATGGGCAGGGTGACCGGCCTTTCATTGCAGGCCAGAGCATGCCAAGGAGAACAGCCTTCCCTACCAGAGCCCTGGCTTGTGCAACAGCATGAAGCTCAGCCCCCAGGATCCACCGCTGTCTTCCCCCGCGACCTCGCCCCTCACCTCCGAGAAGGGTAGTGAGAAGGTAAGGACTGCTCCAAAGAAGCTGCCTGTGTGTGTGAGAGTTTGGAGACCTAGGGAAGAGATGGGGTCTGGCATCCCTACGCCTCATGGTGCGGTTGCAGTCGAGTGTGTTGGCTTACGTTGGCTTGTTATCTGAGTCTCCCTTGGGTGTCCTTGGTAGACTCAGATGCTCACACGTTGGAGCAGGGTTTAGTTAGTTGCTTGGGGCATCTGGAGTGGGACCAGGGGTTTACAGAGAAAGAATGAAGTTTGGGAGGAACGGGCAGGGTCCTTGTGAGGCCTGGCAGTCCACAGTGACAGGTCTCAGAAACAATGGTGGGAAGAAGATTCTGGGGAGAATGTACCCTGTCCTCAGTTTCACACAGGGACCTCGTGGGAGCTACCAGCCCATGACCTGAAGTGGGTTTGTGGCTGAGCTCCCCCATCCAGGCCTGGGTGACACATGGCTATTTATTGGCAGGGTGTGAAGGAGCGTGCCTACAGCAGCCATGGGGAGACCATCACCAGCCTACCTGTTAGCATTCCGCTCAGCACAGTACAGCCCAACAAGCTGCCCGTCAGCATCCCACTGGCCAGCGTGGTGCTGCCCAGCCGGGCTGAGAGGGCGGTAAGTTGCCAGACCAGGTGGTGGTGGCACTGGCTGTGGTTGGTTTCAGGAGCAACCTGGTCTTTATGACTGTCGGATGCTGTTGAGATTGAGCGTAGAACTGCCGAGGGCCATGTCCACAGCTAATAATTCTGCTGTGTAGTTAGGTCCTGGGTGTGTTCTGTAAGAAGCAGAAGCAGAGAAGAAAAGTCCTTTTAGGAGAGTTTTAGCCACTCAAGCAGCAGGGTGAGGCATGGCCGGGGCTGCTGTTTGTAATAGCTGAAGTCAGGAATTAGTGACCTGTTGTTCACAGAGGGTGGTCTGGACAGTGTGGCTCTGCCTTCCATTTGCTTTACCTGTCTTGTCTGTCCCAGGTTGGATTGAACTGGACATGTAGTTGTGTCTGGCCTTGGCTTGGGGCCATCTTATCCCTGTCCCACTCCTTGTTAACTGAATGTGACCTGGCCTTTCGGCTTGGACTCCTGAACTGAGCACAGCTCTGTCCTCTGTGGCCCTCCTGCCCTTGGCCCTTTTGCCCCATTGCCTCCTGTTGGGCCTGCTGCTCTTGGCCCGGTGCTCACCAGGTGGGTTCTGTCTTGCAGAGAAGCACTCCCAGCCCTGTGCCACAGCCCCGAGACTCCTCATCCACACTTGAGAAGCAGATTGGTGCTTCCGCCCATGGCGTAGGGGGTGCTGGAGCAGGAAGCAGGAGCCTCACTGTGGCTCCCACAGGTGACCTTTGCCCCCCTGCCCCATTGGGGCTCCTTCCTGCTAGCTGCCATGGTTCCTGGGTGGGAGATGCCATTGTGGGACAGAAGTGAGGCTACACAGCAGGTATCCCTGAGGTTCTGAGCCCAGGGTCCAGTTTGGGGAAGGTGGAGGATTAGTATATGGCTCTCCCTTGCTGTCTTGTTTTGGGCTAAGGCAGGCCAGGCACCTTTTCCTGAGGAATGCTTAAAGTCTGGACCTTTTCCTGAGGAAAGCTGTCCTGTGCTAGGGTTAGCCAGTCCTTGAAGGTGGCTCACAGCAGGGGAAGCACCCTGTGTGCCATAGTGTTTGCAGGTGACTGAGGTCAGGAGGCTGCCTCCTATTTGAGTCTGGCCCATCCACACTTGCTGGTGCTCTGAGGCCTGTAGCCTGTAGCCTCCAGTTCTTCATCTAGAAAGCTCTTCCTGACCTCAGGTTGTCCCTCCCAAGATGAGATGTCTCATCACCCCCACCAGTGTGCTTGGCTTTCTTGCCTTCCCTAAGAAACTCATGTCTTCATTGATAGGTTTCTATGCTGGTTCAGTGGCCATCAGCGGGGCCTTGGCCAACAGCCCAGCACCTTTGGCCTCTGGAATGGAATCTGCTGTTTTTGATGAGTCCTCCGGCCCCAGCAGCCTCTTTGCCACCATGGGGTCTCGCAGTACACCACCACAACACCCACCTCTCCTGTCACAGTCCCGCAACTCGGGTCCTGCCTCTCCTGCCCACCAACTCACAGCCAGTCCCCGCCTGAGTGTGACCACCCAGGGCTCGCTGCCAGACACCAGCAAAGGGGAACTGCCTTCTGATCCTGCCTTCTCAGACCCAGAGAGCGAAGCAAAGAGGAGGATTGTGTTCAGCATTTCAGTTGGTGCCAGCTCCAAGCAGTCACCTTCCACCAGGCACAGCCCCTTGACCTCTGGCACCCGAGGGGACTGTGTGCAGAACCACGGGCAGGACAGTCGTAAGCGTAGCAGAAGGAAGCGTGCATCAGCTGGAACGCCTAGCCTCAGCACGGGTGTATCTCCCAAGCGCCGGGCTCTGCCAACTGTTGCTGGCCTCTTTACACAGTCCTCGGGGTCTCCTCTTAATCTCAACTCCATGGTAAGTGCAGCACCTGTAGGGCCTGGACAAGTGCCACTCGTGGGCTGTGGGGCAGCAGCCCAGCAGGACAGATCCAGAGACGTAGCAGCTAGGGGGTGGGTGGCAGGGACAGTGCTGGTATTCTGGCTCTCTCCCTTGTACTTTTACAAGGTCCTTGAGACCCTAGCCTGGGCATGTGGCTCATCTGCACTCCCCTCCCCCCCAACCCCACAGGTCAACAACATCAACCAGCCCCTGGAGATCACAGCCATCTCATCCCCTGAGAGTTCCCTGAAGAGCTCCCCCACCCCCTACCAGGATCATGACCAGCCTCCAGTGCTCAGGAAGGAGCGGCCCCTAGGACCAACTAACGGGGCCCACTATTCGCCACTGACCTCAGATGAGGAGCCAGGCTCTGAGGATGAGCCCAGTAGTGCCCGGTGAGCACAGAGTGAGCAGCTCTGTGGGGTGACAGTCTTGGACCATGTGCTGGCTCTGTCACCCAGGTTTTCCCTGGTCCTGGTAGTTTTCTTACTGGCGTTCCCTTTGCTTTTCTTGGTGAATAAGGACTGGGACCTGCATGGGGGGCTGGGCATCTGTGAGGCCCTCTGGGTACTCTGCCTGTGTCTGAGCCAATATATATGTTCCCCTCTCCCCACCTGCACTGTGCTGCCCTGCAGGCCAGCTGAGCATTCATGAGGTCCCGTCCGCCCACCTTTTGAATGTCATGGTGGAGTTACTATTGCATATGTGAATTTCAGTCACGCTTTGACTTTGACACCAGGGCTAAGATCGCCACCCAGTGTCATATTCCCAGAGCTCTGACATTCATACTGACCCACCAAGTATGCTACTGTAGACCATTGTGGAGCAGATGTGCTGCCTGCCTTTGAACTGTGCCTCTGTTGCATTAAACTCTAAGTTTGGCTCAGGATAGCAACCTATTAAGGTTGCCCTGCTTGAGATACACAGTTGTCATCATGTACCTTAGTCTTTTGCCACAGACCAAGCAGACCTTCTGGGGTCCTCACCATAGTAGCCCATGCACAGACCTTAGTACTGCCAATTGCCCAGATTTACTCTGGCTCTGTTCAGGGGTCTTTCCATGTGAGGCCTGCGGGCAGCCCTTGGACCTTCCATTTCCTGAGAGTCCTCAGATCCTCTCTCAGCACACAGACTCACGTGAATGACCATTTTCTTTGCACAGAATTGAGAGAAAAATTGCAACAATCTCTTTAGAAAGCAAGTCTCCCCCAAAGACACTGGAAAATGGTGAGTTTTTGCTCTCTGCCCGGAGCCTGAAGGTGGGGGGAACCCTGTGCTCAGGGCAGGCCAGCCTGTGACTGACTGCATCTGTTACACAGATGGTCAGGAGGGAAGGACCAGAGGCCTTCGTGCTCTACACTGTAGTGTCACGTTGCATGCGCCTCTTACGCTTCCTCACCTCTCTCAACATCCCTGCCTGGCACCATGCATGTCAGTCCCGTAGGAGGCATAGCCTACTTGTTCACCCCAGGGAGCCCAGGCCCCAGGCTCTGCTCATGGCCACTGACTTCTCCCTTCAGGTGGTGGCTTGGTGGGAAGGAAGTCGGTCCCCTCGAGCGAGCCTATCAACAGCAGCAAATGGAAGTCCACCTTCTCACCCATCTCTGACCTCGGCTTGGCTAAGGCCGTAGACAGTCCACTGCAGGCCAGCTCTGCTCTGAGCCACAGCCCCCTGTTCTCTTTCCGGCCGTCCCTGGAGGAGTCTGCTGCTGAGGCCAAGCTCCCCACCCACCCAAGGAAAAGCTTTTCAGGCTCTCTGGGTGCAGCTGAGGGGCCAAGCCCTGGCACCAACCCTCCCAATGGCCTGGCCTTCAGCGGGGGCCTTGCTGCAGACCTCGGTTTACACAGCTTCAACGACGGTGCTTCCCTTTCCCACAAGGGCCCCGATGTGACTGGCCTGAGTGCCTCCCTGAGCTTCCCGTCCCAGAGGGGCAAGGACAGTACCACAGAGGCCAACCCGTTCCTCAGCAGGCGGCAGCCCGAGGGCCTGGGTGGCTTGAAGGGTGAGGCCAACGCAAGCAAGGAGTCAGGAGAGAGCCTACCCCTGTGTGGGCCCTCGGACAAGGCCTCACTGCCACATGGCAGCAGGGCCAGCAAAGGCCGTGACCGAGAGCTGGACTTCAAGGGCGGCCACAACCTCTTCATCTCTGCTGCAGCCGTACCTCCAGGTGGCCTCCTTGGTGGCCCTGGTCTTGTAACTGTGGCTTCCTCTGCGGGCAGTGCAACACCCGCTGCCCAGGCTCCCCGGCCTTTCCTGAGCACCTTTGCCCCTGGGCCCCAGTTTACTCTGGGCCCCATGTCCCTGCAGGCCAACCTGGGCTCTGTGGCCGGCTCCTCTGTGCTGCAGTCCTTGTTCAGCACTGTGCCAGCTGCTGCAGGCCTGGTGCACGTGTCATCCACTGCGACCCGACTGACCAACTCTCACACCATGGGCAGCTTCTCTTCTGGGGTGGCCGGCGGAACCGTTGGAGGTAGGCAAGGAAGGGCCGACTTCTGGCCCCAGTCCAGGAGCTCAGTCCCTCACCAGCCAACTAGAGGTTCCTTCCAAGCTCTCTAGAAGGCATAAGGCCTTATATCTTATCAGTGCAAGCTGTCAGCCGCCCGTTTGGTGGCGCAGTGTGAGGAGGAGGAGGAGGAGGAGGAGACTGCTGGCTAGCTTCATAACACATGCCTCTTGTTTTCAGAAGACCACGGTGCACTTAACTAGGGCAGTACTTTCTTCGGGGGCCTCCCCTGTTTGAGGTGACCACTCACATGCCTCATGGCTGGCCATGGAAGTGGGCCTGGTGCGAAATGAGTCCAGGAGGGCCTGCTTGGACCGCTCAGACGCAGGGCAGAGCGGAGCCTGGGCCACAGGCCAGGCGTGGTGCCGTGCTGGCTGGGCAGGGGCGGGCAGGTGGGCCCGAGGGGCAGGGCCTCGGCCTGGCAGGTAAGTGTCCCACACTGAGCCTACTGCTTGCTGCTTGTGCCTGCGCTTGGACCGGAGTCACGCTGTCCTCTGCTTCTCCCTGCTGGCGGCTGTGCTCCTCTTGCTTCACCCGCCTGGACGGTGCCGCCTGTTGAAGCTGCTTTTTCTCTCCTGTTTACAGGTGTCTTTACCCATGCGGTGCCCTCCGCCTCTGCTCACCCGTTTGGAGCTGGTGTCGGCAGCGGGGCTGTGTGTAGCAGTGCCACGCTGGGCCTGAGCCCGCTGCAGGCGGCGGCCAGCACCTCGGCTTCTTCCTTTCAGGCCGCGGCTTCGGTCGAGACTCGGCCGCCCCCTCCACCTCCCCTACTTCCTCCTCAGCATATCGGCCGGCCCTCTGCGGGGCCACCTGTCCTTCATGCACCCCCTCCTCCTAACGTCGCCTTGCCTCCTCCACCTGCGCTGCTGGCTTCTAACCCTGAGCCAGTGCTTCTGCAGAGCCTGGCCTCCCTCCCGGCTAACAACGCTTTCTTACCCCCCTCCTCTGCCGCCTCTCTGCAGCCTGCTAATGCCTCTCTATCTGTCAAGCTCGCCTCCCTCCCACACAAGGTCTCCCGCCCCTCCTTCACGGTGCACCACCAGCCCCTGCCCCGGCTGGCCCTGGCGCAGGCCGCGCCCGCCGCCCCACAGGCCAGCACCTCGGGGCCATCTGCTGTATGGGTTTCCCTTGGCATGCCGCCTCCTTATGCCGCGCACCTTTCAGGGGTTAAGCCTCGATAAAGACCTTGCTTAGCTAGCAGTTCATATTTTGTAAGGTAAGGCTAGAGCCAAACCGTCCTTCCTCTTGCCCAGAAGACGGCTGGCAGGGCTCGGCAGATGCCTGGGGTCCTGAGTGGTAGAAATGGGAGGCTAAGGGAGGCAGGCAGGGCCACCATTGTGCAAGAGTACCTGGTCCTCAGCCAGCCGCTGAGAGGACAGTGGAAGTGATGAGATTCAAGTGTGGTAGACCAGAGTTCAGGGTAGCCTCCACCCACTGTGAGGCTCCTGGCCCATAGCAGTTTCTAATGATGGGGTTGCATTCTTAGCCTCAGCCTCCACCCTCAAGTCCTCCTGTACTGAGGAAATCAGGGCTAGTCGGTGGGTGAGGTTCTAGGCTGGCCATAGGCAGAAAGCTGCCTGGGGTAGCATGGTATCCTGGAGCAAAGAGCTGGGCCCACCTACCTCGCCCTGACAGAGGTGGTGAAACCCTGCCTGCCTGTCAGCCCTGAAAGTGAAGAAGAGCCTGGTGGCAGCCCTCTGGCCTTCTCCATTGGGTATGGCTGTGTGGTGGCAGTAATCTGGGCAGAGAGGGCAGCCTGGCCATCACCATCTGGAGGTCCTAGGTCTAGGACCTCTCCAGCTGACCTACTCAGCAAGGCAGACCTGGCAGGCGCTGGTAAGCCCAGCGCCTGCCAGGAATGCCCCCCTATGCCCTTGTGTCCTGCTGGGCAGCTCAGCTGAGGCAGTCATACTGAATGCACCTAACCCATGCCCCCTCCTCCCTACAGGTAATTAGGACTTCTACTACCTCAGCCACAACCTATGCAAGGACGGTGTGGACCAAGCCTGCTGCCTGCCAGGCCGGCGGAGCCGGACATGGAGCCACTGTGAATCGGCGGCACCGCAGGAGGTGCTGGACTGGTCCAGTTTGTACTGTCAATAGTTTTAGATAAAGTATTTATCGTTAATTTTTTTTTTTAAGTATAAGCAATTCTGACTTACTTTATTCCATCAAAGTCGTCCAAGGCAACCTCTTGAGACGTCTAAGTGTCTGTGAGAGAGAATGATATAAAGACTTGGCCTGCTGGGCCGGCCTCCACGAGGTCCCCTGACTCCGTCCCGGTGCTATCTCACCAGCAAGCCCATGCCTGCCCATCTCCACCTCTGCCCTGGGTGCTGCCCCAAACATGGACTGTGGCCAGTTTTCAGATGCGCCTCCAACACCTTGTTCTGACACCAAAGGCACGCCTGGCATGCCTGATGGGGGCTGAAGCTCGGTCCCCTCCTTGGAACTTGCCTGCTGTCACTGTGAACACCCCGCTGTTAACCCTGTGGCTTTGGGCGTGCCTTTGTAGTGGGTGCAGACTGGGCTGGGACAGGAATGGGGGTTCCCAGCTGGGCTGAGTGGTGCTGACAGGTGAGGGCCACTACTGCAGGGCTCGGTGGCTCTTGTGACAAGTGCATTTACTTTGTATTTCTTTGCTTTTCTGGCTCGGGGCATGCTGGTCAGGTGATGTGGGGCTGGCCCAATGTGGGTCCCCTGGCATCTGTGTATAAGAGAGTCACATGATCAGTGACAGTATTTTATAGAGATTTGATGGAGATTTATAAATTTCATAGACTTGACTGCATTTATTTTTAGATTGTATAATGCACAGTGAACTTTAAAGGAAAGAAAAGTGAGGAGGAAAAATACTTTTATTTATTCAAATGCACAAAAAAGAAAAAAATGGCACTGGCCAGGGACCCTGCAGGAGTGCGGTCCAGATGTGCTGGGCTGCCCAGGGCTCTGGTCACTGTGGGCATCGCCTGCCTGTGTCTAGGAGTTGCTTCCTGGTCTTGGGGATAGGTGCACTGGGAGTGACTGCAGAGGTCAGGACTGACTTGATTTTCTGAGATGGTCCTGACTGCCCTCAATGTTGCTCACTTTCAGTGGTGGGTTGGTGGGCTATGAGGGGAGAGGCCATGTTGCCCCACCCTCACCCCAACCTACTTCCCAAAGTAGTTGTGAAGACGGTGCTGGTGTCCTCTCCCACCCCCATCCCACCCTGCGATGGTGCTCATGTTTGGCAGGCCTGTTTCTGTGCACCACAGCTAACTAAGGTGCTGCAGAACGGGGTGGCCGAAACAAAAGCTAGCAAATCCCAGGCCTGGAACAAATCCCGAGTGAACACTGTACACACCGCCCTCCTGGCGGCTGCTGCTCCAGCAGTTGCTGCCTCCTCCTTACTTGAGTGTTAGGGGACAGACACTGCATGTTCATGGCCCAGTGGGCCACAGGTGCTCCAGGCACAGCTGCAAAGTCCTTTCCTGAGCCCATAAGAAATGGAACCCACAGTAAATTGACCATGGTGCATGGTGGCCCAGACACCCTGTAACTGATGGGCCTAGTACAGGGTAAGGCTGCCTCAGTCATCCTTGCCACTCTAACCCAAGGTTGCTGCAGGGCTTTGAGCTCAGGAACCGATAGAAAGCCCTACAGACTGGGACCACCACTCCCCCCCCCTAGACCAGAAGGGACACACTTCCCAGTTCCCATCCTCAACCTACATAGCTTTTTTGACAGCCTGGCCTGTTTGTAACTTGATGCAGCATCGCTCTGTCTTGTAATGACCTCTGTACTTAATGGGTGCATTGTTCTCTTCCCTTGGTTTCCCCAAGGCATCTCACACATTGTTGCTGCCTCTAGACACAGTATAATAAATAAAGCCGTTTTCACTTGAGCCAGCTCTCAGTGCCCGTCTTTCTCTGCCTGTTGTTGTCCCACCTTGACTGGAAGAACAGCATGCCTATCTCTTGTGAGGTAAAGGATTCCATCTTTGGGAGGACCCAGTCTCACTTAAGAATCAAAACCTGAGCTGGGCTGTGGTGGCGCACGCCTTTAATCCCAGCACTTGGGAGGCAGAGGCAGGTGGATTTCTGAGTTTGAGGCCAGCCTGGATTACAGAGTTCCAGGACAGCCAGGGCTACACAGAGAAACCCTGTCTCAAAAAAACAAAAACAAAAAATCTAATCCTGACTGAGTCAAAGCCTCTTGACAACATTTAGAACCAGGATCTATGTGTCCCTTACAGGGTCACCTACAACTCCCACTTACGTGTACTGACCCCCCAGACCCAGGGATGGTTCCACATCTCCTCAGTGAGGGGGTCCAGCCTAGGATCAAGCACACTGTGAGCAGAGGCTTGTCCCCCAAATCCTGCCTACACCTGCACTTCTGCATGTGCCACCAGGACAGCTTTCCTGGTGGTTTTGTTTTTTTCAGACAGGGTTTCTCTGTATAGCCCTGGCTGTTCTGGAACTCAGCCTGTGTCCCACCCTCCTCCTCTCCACTCACTCCAATGTGGTTCCAAAAAGAGGTACCTTTATTAAAGAGCAGGCTCAGCACTGGAAGCCAGCACCCATGCCTGCTCTCTCAGTGGGGGGTGGGGGGGTTCACAGCTTTATTTAGCATTTACATTCATCTGGCTATGGACAGGGGAACTGTGCTAGTCCCTGGATGTAGATACTCAAGAGGTGCAGGCAGGGATATGGCATGGAGAACAAGGAACACAGACCCTGCCCATCTCCTCTGAACCTTTAAACAGATGTACTTAAACCTATAGAAAACACCTCCCAGGGTAGCCAGGGGCCCAAAGAGGGTCAGTCACATCTAACGGGGAGCCAACACAAGCAGTCCGCCCATCCTTAGGCAGGCTATTCAACTGGAACCTGGCCTCCTCGGAGATGCCGAACTGCTCCAGGGGGTCCTGTGGAGGGCATGGTGGCTGTGAGCAAGGCCGAGGAAAGCTGCCCCATCCCCTCCAGCCCCACACACCTTGCCAGTCATCTTCCTGATCTCATTCCTGTAGAAGATGAGGCTCCGTCGCATGTATTCATAGCTGGAGAAAAGGGTTGGGCTCACTGGTCATATTCCCCCAGGTTTCCACCCAGCTCCCAACAGTCCCTGAAGCCCCACCTGGCCCGCTGCAGAGCCTCCATCCACTCCTGACACTGCTCTTGGCTACAGCATTCAAAGTGATATTTCCTGCTGAGGTCTTCCACGAAGCCTGGAAAGGGATAAAGGAAAGAAGCCACCTCTGGTCAGTGTCCAGTTGGTCTTATATCCTGCTGGCCACAAAATCCCAGCTTCCTCTCACCAGGGTTTCAAACTGCACCTTTTCTTGTTCTAACACCAAGCCTTCTTCTGCCTGTCACAGGCTGGCTCTGTCCTCCAGAATCCTGACCCCCCTGAACCCACAAATAGGGGACCCACTAGGAAGTTGGGTTATTGGGAATGGAAGCACCTAATATAAGGTCATTAGGGTAGACCCTAAACTGAAGGGAAATAGGACGAGGGAGATGGCTTAGTCATTAAAATGCCTGTCATGTAGCCATAGCATCCATGTCAAAGAGCAGAACAGATACACCTGTAATCTAAGTGCCAAAGAAAGTGACAGAAGGGTTCCTGGAGCCTGCTGGTCGGTCAGTATAGCTTAAAAATAAGTCCCAGGTGGGACAGTGAGGTGGCCAAGGAGGTAGGACCCTGCTGCCAAGCCTAATGACCAGCGTTTTATGTTGGAAGCCTGCATAATGGAAGATGAGAACTAACTACACAAGTTTTCCTCTGGCCTTACTGGCATACACCCCCAAAACACGTGTGCAAGAGGCAGAAAATAGGGGTACAGGTAGAGAACCCCACTGGTAGAGAGCCCCACTGAAATGATAGAGGTAGACATGATGCCCAAATTTCTACAAGGTACTGTAAAGTTCCGGCCAGGGAAGAAGGCTGAGACAGACGTTAAAAGCCTGCCCGCACCCTGCCCGTGGAAGAGACGGCGGCAGAGACTGTTTCTGCTATACACACCACGTTCGCAGACTGCACCTCTCTCAGCTGGGAATGGGCAGAGGGTCGGGGAAGAAACTAAGAGAACCAGACCCAGCGGTCACTGAGTGACAGCTGGGCCAGTCCTGGGCCACCAGCGGACGCGGGATCCAGGGCAAACGGAGGCTCCTAAGGGAGTAAGAAGGATTGGGTGCGCGGAGCAGAGTCCAGGGTGCAAACAGTGGGGACCAGGGCACTTACTGATGGAGAAGCCGCCCGGCTCTTCCTGGGCCACTCTGCAGCGCTCCAGCAACAGGGCTCCGAGGGGCTGCGCGAGACACGGCCATGAGCGCCAGCCTCCGGGCCGCGCGGGTCCCCCGCGCCCCCCACGCCCCTACCTCGGCCTCGTCCGGGCGGAAGTAAAAGAGGAAGTTGACCACCAGCTTCACCAGGCGCCTCTTGGCCACTGCAGGCACAGGGCGGTGTCAGCGCGGAACCCACCCAGGAACCGCGCCGGCCCGCCCTAGTGCCCCAGCCGCGGCCCCAACTGGCTCACCGCTGCCCTTCTTGGGGCCCCGCATGCACAGCTCGGCCGCCATATCTGCCGGCTGCCGGGACAGCGCCTGCAACTCTTTCTCGTTGTACCGCATCTCGCCGCCCGGATCCGCGCGAACCAAAACGCACCCTGCCTCTCGGCCGCCGTCCTCCCCGAAGCCGCAACTAGCGCCACAAAAGTCTCAGGGAGCGACCTCGGAAGTCCCAACAGGGGTTACTGCGCTTGCGCGTTGTCCGGCTTGTTGCGTGACCTTAGTTTATGGGCCCGCGCAGTTGAACACAAGAGTCGGGCGGGAAGGAAATGGCCGGTCCTTAAATAACTGTCAGACACACTAAACGTGAGGTGTAAGGTGAGACTCATAGCACCCCACGATAAGCGAAACGCCTTCTTGGGCCGATGAACCCTAACGCTTTCCTCGTGTCGCGAGAGTCTGCACCACTAGACTTACGGCGGAGCGAGACTTGGTGGATGATGCAGTGAGCACGCGCACTTCGTGCCCCGGCGCTCCCTTTTTCTCCCGCCTCCCGAAGGGGGAAGTCCATCCGCTGCTCATGCGCACACTTGAAACTCGCCTTCTTTGACCCCGGAAGGGATTGCTTAGTGGGTCGTGCGCATGCGCACGGCGAAATCGCGGCCTTCGCGGAGATTAAACCTGAGTAGGGAGGCCTTGGTGTTGGTGAGGAGCTACACGGTTTGTCGGTGGCGGCTGCTCAGTCTGTGAGGCCTGAAAGTGGGAGAGAGAGCGTGTGGGGGCCGGGCGGGGCGGGGAGGGGCAGCGGCCGCCCTCTTTCCTCCGGCTTGGCGCGCGCCGGCCGGAAGAGCGCGCGCTCTCACGAGGCCCGTTGGATCGTGGCGTGACCGCGGGTTTGTGTGGCGGGTCTGTGGCTTCCAGGGTGGTTCGGGGTCTTGGAGTGTCTATTGACCTCCTTGGTTGCCTTAGTTTCCCCCTTCGTTACTCGGGGCCCTGGCGACTATTTCTCCTGCCTACCGGAGTAGGTCCATTGCTGGGGTTGAAAGATAACGGTATATGCACTTAGACGTGATTTGTCCTTGGACCAGGCCTCACCCCGGACCATTGTCTTAACAAATACCACTTTTCTGTCCTTATTGATCACTCATCGGCAATCTTACGGTAGTCCGTGAGGTCGCACATCTCCCATCCATTCATCCTGGCCTCGTGTCCCAAGCTTCACTTGTGAGCCCATCCAGCCATCGGCACAACTTTTAATTTAGTTTAGACAGACAGGGTCTCACTGCATAACTGAGGCCGACCTGGAACCCTATGTGGACTAGGCTGATTTCGAGTTCACGTACATTGCCATGCCTCCGCCTTCTTCCCACATACTGGGATTTACAGTGTGTGCCCACCACACTTGGCTTTTTTGATTTGTTTTAAGGAAGCAAGGATTAATTTTGGCTAACAGTATGAAGGTGCAATCCGCAGTGCTGGCCGTGTCGCAGCTGTAATCAAGAAGCAGATAAATGCTGGTGTTGGAATCCCTTCTCCGTGTTTCTAAAGTTTTTTTTTTTTTTAAACGTGTCTGTGTGGAGCTTTGTGTGTGAGAATGGTACCCATCGAATCCAGAAAAGGACTCCGATTCCCTGGAGCTGCAGTTTCGTGATCTTTCTAGCCTACCCACCACCCTTTTTTCTTTCACTTCAGACATGATCTCACTGCACAGCCCAGTTTGGTCTCTAACTCTAACCTAGCCATCTTCCTACTTTATACTCTAAGATAAAGAACTGGGATGAAATGTGTACACCACCATGCCCCACGTTTTCTGTGTTTCATGAGGTTGGGAACTGTTGGTGGGCTGAGGAGGTAGTTCATTGGTGAGAGTTTGCAGAACTTTGTGCTCCATCCATGGAGCCAAGCAGTGTGCTCACCCAGGCCAGTTTTTCCTAGTGTTTGTTTTCTCCCCCACACACACTCAACCTCAAGCATGCCACCTCTAGGGGACCTCATGCTTGCTAGACAAGTGCTCCACCCTTGAGTTATACCCTCACATCTGTGGCTGGACACCCTGTCTCCCTGTGAAAGCCAGCTACAGAGTCCTATGTTCTTGGAAGTTGTCTTTGCCAGAAGTTGAAGTGGCTTTCCATCCTGCTGCTGCAGATGCCCTCTTACTCTGAGAAGCCCATGCTGCCACCCTTAGACTCTGCTCTTGCATCTGGCCAACTTCATCTCTGGGGATGTATCTCTTGGTAGCTTTCTAAGATGTAGACAGTCCTCTTTTCAGTCCTTATGTAGTTGAGTATGAAACATCCAACAGGCTGGTTCTGCCCCACCACTTCTGTGTATAAACCTCAGCCATCCCTCTCAGCATCTAGAGCATCTGTATCCTTGGCCTTCTGGCCTCTTCCTCCTTGACAGGCAGTGATGCGAATGTCCTGTCTGCCTCAGACATACTCTGTGGTGACATTGTAGTAAGTAGGTACCTGGCGCTCAAGGTTCTTGGTCACATTTGCAGGAGGCTCCATCGATGATGACAAGGACTGCCTCCACTAGTCTGCGTACTGTCTGCGTTTACCTGTAGGTTTAAACCAAGAGCCAGGCAGACACTGACTAGTCTAAAGTGTTCTGCCATCAGATAACACTGCCTGGAGGCTTTGGCTGAGCCTCAAAGGTGGGACCTTTGGTACCAAGCACTCCATATGCCATGTATCAGGTGGAGGAAGGTGTGTCCTTTAATGTCAGCAAAGGCAGGCAGAGGCCAGCCTGATCTATGTAGAGAGTTCTAAGATAACCATGACTACATAGAGAACCCTCTCTCAAAAAAAAAAAAGAAGAAACATCGGAGAGAGGTGGCTTAGCTGTAGTCACAGCTTTTGGGATGATCAGGAGTTCAGAGAAGGGATGGCCTGCCTGCTGGGCTACCCCGTGGTCCTAGCATCAAATGCAGTGTTCTGAGCCCTAGTTGTCCTTGCTTCCCCAGGTTTCTTCCTGTCCCCTAAAGCACCCAGGACTGCATCATGGACTTTCAGCACCGACCTGGAGGCAAAACTGGGAGTGGGGGTGTAGCCTCCTCCTCCGAGAGCAACCGGGACCGGAGAGAGCGCCTGCGGCAACTGGCCCTGGAAACCATCGACATCAACAAGGTGGGGGGGGTGGACGACAGCGTCCCCACACCTGCAGAGTTATAACCATGCCTCAGTACCTGGTTCACGAGACCAGGCTTTGCAGTCTAACAGAACATTTATTCACTCCCAGGACCCGTATTTTATGAAGAACCACCTGGGATCCTATGAGTGCAAACTCTGCCTGACTCTGCATAACAATGAGGTATCCCCTGCTTTCTCTCCACTGCTGAGGTGACAGTGGCAGACTTTGAACCTGCCACGTTCCATTGAATTCCTTTTTTTCTCAGCTCTGGGGATCAGAGCTCAGCCCAGGGCTTAGCCATCCTGGATAGGCAGTGAACTTCATCCCAGGTCAGTCCTTGAGGCAGGGTCTCAGTGTACAGCACTGACTAGCCTGGAGCTCACTGCATAGAGCTGGCTGGCCCCATGTACTCCTGATGCTCCTGCCTGTGTCCTCAGCTGGTCCTCTAACCACAGCACAGGTTTCCTGGACACCAGCTACCCTTTTACCTTTTTCTTTGACTGTATTCTGTGAATGTCCTCACAAATAGTAATGGATACCAGCCAGCAGCTGAGTTGCTTCTGCATTTGGGGGGTTCAGGGAGGGTGTGGCTATTGTCCCTTTTTCTGGAGGGAGAGGACTCTGGGAGTTGCCTCCCTACCCCTCTTGCTGGAGAACCAGACTGATCATCAGTAGATGGAACATGTCTGGCCAGGTTGACAGTGGGGTGGTGCTGAGCAGTGTCCTGGCCCCAGGCCTGTTGGGAGCTCTTCCAGACAGCTGTCCATTCCCAGTGGTGAGCTCAGCACTGCAGACTTTTGCAGTGGATGCTGTCTTAAACAACAGAGGAATTTCTGGGGAGGGGTGGGTGCAGAGGTGAGTCACAGATCTCCCGAGTGCAGCCACAGCCACTGTGATGCCCTGCAGGCTCCCACGCTGCCCCGAGCTCCAGGCCTCAGCTTTGCTGTTATAGTTGATCTGCCAGGTGCCAATCCTGCCCTCCCCTCAGCAGCATGTCTCCTTTCTCTTTGCAGGGGAGCTACCTGGCCCATACCCAAGGGAAGAAACATCAGACTAATTTGTGAGCCCCTACAGCCCTGGTACCCCAGGACCACAACACTGCTACTCAGGGGGAAACCTGGCTGGGTGAATGGAGAGGGGAGGGAAGGGGAAAGATTGCCTGCATCTATATTCTCCAACCCCCCCATCCCCACTCCATGTTTAGCCTCACAGAGCAGATGGCCAAGGGGCAAGGGCAGTGGTGGTGCTGGGATTCTCACCTGTTCTGCCGTTTAGTGTACTCCAGGGCTGAGCCGCCCAGTCCTCTCCTTCAGCCCCGAGGGCAGGGGCTCTAGCTTCTAGGTGCTTGGCCTTGGTGGCTGGTGGAGGGCCCAAGCACCTGTGTCTGTTCCCAGGGCCCGGCGAGCTGCCAAGGAGGCCAAAGAAGCCCCCGCCCAGCCTGCACCAGAGAAGGTCAAGGTGGAGGTGAAGAAGTTTGTGAAGATTGGCCGCCCTGGCTACAAAGGTGTGTGTGTGTGTGTGTATGTGGGCCTGCCCACAGCTGTGGGCTGCGGCATGAATGAGCCCTTGGCCCTGGCACTAGACGTACCCTTGTCCCTAGGACATACAGCTGACTTCTCTGTCTTCAGCATTGTTCCCTTAGTGTTGCCAAGAGCCCCCAGGTGCTGATAAGCACTGTCCCTACTGGCGACTTCCAGAAACAGGAGGGGGAGGCAGGCTGTTGCAGTTACTGCTCCTGGAGCCCCTCTGCAGAGGCCCCTGGGTGACCAGGCCTGGCCAGAAAACCAGTCATATGGTTAGCAGGAACCCAGGGAGCCAAGTTGCCAAGAGTCCCCTTTGACACGAAGGGTCCTGGGGAGGCTGTGACACATCACCTCCCTGCCCGTGCTCTTCTAAGACTTAGGCCGCTGCTCTTGCATGGAGTGCTGAGTTGGGTTGCCCTCAGGCAGAGGCCACATGGCTAGAACCTTGTATTGAGGGGCCCTGCTCTGGTGTGCACCCACAGCACATGACAGCCCAATCCCCTCTGTTGCAGTGACCAAGCAGAGGGACACAGAGATGGGCCAGCAAAGCCTGCTGTTCCAGGTGAGATGGGACCAGTCAGGGGTGGACCAGACACATAGGTGGATGTGCCAACACTGCTATACATGTTCCACAGATTGACTACCCTGAGATTGCAGAGGGTATCATGCCACGCCACCGCTTCATGTCTGCCTATGAGCAGAGGATTGAGCCCCCAGACCGCCGCTGGCAGTATCTGCTGATGGCTGCTGAGCCCTATGAGACCATTGCCTTCAAGGTAATGACCCTGCAGGACAGAGAAAGAGCAGCTTAATTCAGCTGTCTGTGTATCCCAGCCCCTCCTTGGGGTGCTGCAGCCTCTGACTCCCACCCTAGGTGCCGAGCCGGGAGATTGACAAAGCTGAGGGCAAGTTTTGGACCCACTGGAACAGAGAAACCAAG
>NW_022196910.1:1385790-1388789 GCF_008632895.1 Mastomys coucha | reverse complement strand
CATGGCCAGTCCTTGAAGGTTTTCTATTTTGTCCTGTCCTGGGCCTATTAAACAGCCTCCCCCATGTCTCACTGTCTGCAGTGTGTTTTTGGTAGTGGGGATGGGTGGGTACTGCCTGTCTCTGTTGAAGTCCTCCAGGTGGGCTCCCCAGGCAGATGTGAGCTACTCAAGGACAGCTCCGGCCTCTGCAGTTGTGGGCCCAACTCTGAGGACAGAAAGCCCTTTGAGACAGCCACCTCCCACCTGTTGGGCATGCAGAGCCCCAGGCACTGTTCCCCAAGGTCACCTCTGGAGTTGATAGGGGTGTCCTCCCAAGCACTCTGGCTCAGCCATACATATAAGCAGGGCCACCCAGACCTTGTTGTACCACCATGCAGGGGTCACACTTCTCTCCACTGGCACTGCTGCTAGTGACTATGGGGGCTGTGGTACAGGCTGAGGCACTTGAAGAGCTGGCCACCAATACCACAGGCCTCATCTTCCTTGAAGATGGGCTCTGGCCTCCCAGCAGCCCCCCTGAGCCTTTGTGCCTGGTGACTGTGAGAGGAGAGGGGAACACAAGCAGAGCTTCCCTGAGGGTGGTGGGGGGCCTGGACCGCTATGAGCATGGTTTCCTGGAGGCTGTGCAGGTCTCTCGCTGGGAACCCCAAGACCTGGCCACCTTCGGAGTCTGCAATGCTGATTCCCAGGCTACCTTGCCTGCCCTGCAGCGCCTTGGGGCCTGGCTAGGGGGGAATGGGGAACAGCAGTTGCTAGTTCTACATCTGGCTGAAGGTACGTACGTGATGGTCTCTGTCTCAGCGCCCGGTGCTGCCTTGGGAAGGGAGGTGGGGGAGGGCGGGGGTCCCTTGCTGGATTGCCAGGCAGAACCCTGTATACCTGTAGTGGGCAATATGACAGGACACACCCCAATAATCCCACCTTCCCAAACAGCAGAGCTGCCGTGTCCTCACAAGCAAGGTCTTCACACCTTGGATCAGAGTCCTCCAGAAGATCCCTAGTCAGAGTCCAGCTGAAGGGACCTCTGTAGGACAGGCCTTGAGGGGACAGAAGCTAATGGCCTCAGAAACTCAGTTGTCACCAATATTTGCCCACAGTGATATGGGAACCCAAGCTCTTGCTGAAGTTCCAAGAGCCTCCACCTGGGGGAGCCAGCCGCTGGGAGCAGGCCCTGTTAGTGCTATACCCTGGACCAGGCCCCCAGGTCACAGTCACAGGGGCTGGACTGCAGGGCACACAGGTACCAGAGACCGGCATGGGCCCATCCCCCAACAGCCCTTTGGTTGAGGATTGGGGGAGAGGTTGTACCAAATGGAAGGGATGGTGGGGTGAATAGTACACCTGGGAGTCTACTCCCAGTATGGCAGGGGGTAGGGCTTGTAGCCTGACCATCTTCCCCAGTCCAACCCCTGTGACTGAGTCCCTGTGTCCACAGAACCTCTGCCCTACTCGGGACACCCGCTATTTGGTGCTGACCGTGGACTTCCCAGCGAGGGCCTGGAGTGGCTCGGGCCTCGACCTAACCCTCCAACCAAGCAGAGAAGGTAGGTCCTGGCAGAGGGAAGGGGACAGTGTGGAAGGAGGCTGCCCTTTACCCCAGCCTTCAGCCAGCACGTGCCCACCCTCTACAGGTGCCACCCTGAGCATCGCTCAGCTGCAGACCTTTCTATTTGGCTCTGATTCCCGCTGTTTCACGCGGATGACTCCCACCCTGGTGCTGCTGCCACCTGCCGAGCCGTCACCACAACCAGCACACGGCCAGCTGGACACCATGCCTTTACCACAGCCCGGGTGTGCACAGGGATGGAGGAGGAATTGGGAAGCTGGAGGGGGTAGTGGGTCCACCACAGCCTCTTGTGTTCACAGCTGACACACTTCGTTCTGTTCCAGGCTGTCCCTGGAGCCTGAGGACCTGCCACACAGTGCTGACCCCTTCCTAGAGACCCTCACTCGCTTGGTTCGTGCTCTGCGGGGACCACTGACCCGGGCCTCGAACACGCGTCTGGCCCTGGACCCTGGTGCGCTGGCCAGCTTCCCACAGGGCCTGGTCAACCTGTCAGACCCCGCAGCACTGGGACGCCTGCTTGATGGGGAGGAACCCCTGTTACTGCTGCTGTCACCCGCTGCGGCCACCATAAGGGAACCTATGCCGCTGCACGGCCCCGCTTCTGCTCCCTGGGCAGCAGGCCTGGCACGCAGGGTAGCGGTGGAGCTGCAGGCGGCAGCATCAGAGCTGCGGGACCTCCCAGGCCTGCCACCCACAGCGCCCCCGCTGCTGTCGCGCCTACTGGCGCTGTGCCCCAACGACTCCCGCAGCGC
Organism: Mastomys coucha; assembly: GCF_008632895.1. Lineage (NCBI taxonomy): Eukaryota > Metazoa > Chordata > Mammalia > Rodentia > Muridae > Mastomys > Mastomys coucha. The sequence goes on along the minus strand of NW_022196910.1, from coordinate 1,386,470 downwards.
CGGGGACCCGCTGCGCGCGCTGCTGCTGCTGAAGGCTCTGCAGGGCTTACGTGCGGAGTGGCGTGGGCGGGAAGGGCGTGGGAGGACGGGGCGCAGCGCGGGGACAGGGATAGACGGGCCTTGCGCGCTGCGCGAGCTAAGTGTGGATCTGCGCGCCGAGCGTTCAGTGCTCATCCCGGAGACCTACCAAGCCAACAACTGCCAAGGCGCCTGCGCGTGGCCGCAGTCTGACCGCAACCCGCGCTACGGGAACCATGTGGTGCTGCTGCTAAAAATGCAGGCACGCGGGGCCACCCTGGGGCGCCTGCCCTGCTGTGTGCCCACTGCCTACGCGGGCAAGCTGCTCATCAGCCTGTCAGAGGAACGCATCAGCGCGCACCACGTGCCCAACATGGTGGCCACCGAGTGCGGCTGCCGGTGATGCCCGCCCTACATGCCCTCCCCCAACCCCAGTCAGTGCCCCAATAAAGATCAGCAAACACTCAGCTGGGGTGTCTGTGGGTGGAGGGAACTCCTTCTGGAATGCAAGGCCTGAGTCCTTCCCACCCAGCCCCATCCTCCCGCGTGGGAGAGCTATCTCTCTGTCCCTATTGCTTTCCTGATTTCAAGACAGGATCTCTCTGTGTAGCCCTGGCTGTCCTGCAACACTCTCTCACTCTCTCTCTCTCTCTCTCTCTCTC
>NW_022196910.1:1382414-1385639 GCF_008632895.1 Mastomys coucha | reverse complement strand
CCACCCCCGTCTCTGTGTAGATCAGGCTGGCCTCGAACTCAGAGATCTGCTTGCCTCTCTCTTCGCTGGGATTAAACTTCTGGACCCTGTCACTTTTTTAGTTAATTAGTTTATTATGTGTGGCGGGGAGAGAGAGGTGTCTGGCCGGAAGGAAGTTGAAGCAGGCTTCAAGTCAGCCTGAACTACAGAGCAAAACTTTCAAAAACAAGGGAGCTGGAGAAATGGCTCAGCAGCAAAGGACGCCTGTACATCCCAACATACACGCGCTCAGATCTTCAAAGCAAAGCAAACAGCCAAGTGTAGTGGTGCACACCTGTCCCCCCAGCACTCTGGAGGTGGAGACAAGAGGTTCAGGACTTAAAGCCAGGCCTGGCTGCACATGCTTACGCAGTCGTACAGTGTACAGATGGAGGACAGAACTAGACGGAGTTCATTCTCTCCCTCCACCATGTGGGTCGCTGGATCGAACTCGGGCGGTCGGCCCGGCAGCAAGCGCCTTTACCCACTACACCATCTCACCAGCCCTATCCCCATCTCTTCGACCCTTAGGGTCCAGGCACAGAGGAGCAAATGATGTGGCTGTCACAGCAAGGCTTTTATTTGCTGGTACTACAGAAAGAGGGGACTCAGGATTCACACAGGGGACACAGGCAGGTTCAGTCACGCCCCTTCCCTCCACGGGGCTTCTGTCTGGGCCTGGGCCGGTCATCATGGTCGTGCCATTGCCGGGAAGGCCAGGTCCGCAGCTTCTCATGTTCTAGGTCTCTGGAGTCCCGCCTCCATGGCCTATGGCCTCCTTCCCGCGCCTCCCAGCGCCGTGGCAGTGATTGGCGGGGCTCCCTGGTGACCTGGGGCTTCTCCACCCTCCTCGGCTTCTCCCTTCTCGGCTTCTCTTTCTTCAGTTTTTCCCCTTTCCTTGGCTTCTCTTTCCGCGGCTTCTCCTGGGATCCTCGGTCCCCAAGGTGTACACTCTCCTTCCCAGAGACTTCCGAGATGGACCTTCCAGGTTCTACCTGGGTCTCTATAGCCTCAGGGCTCCCGGGAAGCTCAGGCTCACCCTGCATCTGTGTCTGGGGTGGTGGTGGCCCAGGCTTCGGCTGAGGAGGTCCGGATAGGGGCACCAAAACCAGAGGCTTAGGCTGCCAAGAGACAAAGTGGGGTCTTGGGAGCCGCGTGCACAGGCCCGGCCTCCTTCTCCCTTGGTGAGCCGCCCCCTCAGGTTAAATCATGCGGGAAGGAAGGCTTACCACTGGCGAAGCTTCCTTCTTTGGTGGAGAGCTGGGCGGAACCCACTGTGGAGGGGCAGCCTCGGCCTCCCCAGCCACTACGTCTGAAAGGCAGGCAGTCTGAGCTGGAGAGATGGGCACAGCCACCCGCCTCTTCCCTCCCCTCACCCCCAGAACTCCGCTGGGATCCCCCAACTCCGCTGGGATCCCCCAACCTCCTCCTAGAGACCTCTTTTTCCTCTTTGGAGAGGCCATTCCTCTGCCCCCAGCTGCACGAGGGGTGGCTAGCAATAATGTGGGGGCGATCCGCTGCTCCAGGATGAGGTGTAGATCCCTGCTCTGATGAAGGAGCGGGAGGACCAGGCTCGGTCATGTGCGTCTGTCATGCTAGCTGGAGGAATGCTGAGACTGGGATTGCCTCGAGACCCAGGCTAGCTTGTGCCTTTGTAAAGGGAGCCCTTAGTTCAAAACAAAAGCCGGGGGTGGGGGTGGGGGGCCAAGGTATACTCCTAGATCTTGGGAGGTCAAAGCAGGGAGGGTCAGGAGACCAGCCTGAGCTACATAGAGAGGTTGAGGTCGTGAGAGTTTTGTCTTAAAAAAAGGTCTGGGTGGTGGTGGCACACATTCTAACATTCGGGAGGGAGAGACAGGCAGAGAGAGCTCTCTAAGTTTGAGGGAGGCCAGCCTGGAATATATATTGGGTTCCAGCCAGCTAGGGCTACATAGTGAGACTCTGTCTCAAAATGAATGAGTGAATGAATGAATAAATGAATGAATGACAAGCCCAGAACATCTGGAAACCAGCCCTGAATGTGAAAACTTAAGGTAGACACCATAAAGCTAGGAGCTAGGTGTGACCGTGGGCCTCTCAGTCTGGTGGACTGGCTATTCCAGGAATAGGGGACGAGATGCTTGGATGCATATGCGGTTTGTAGGAACAGAAGAGTCACAGCCTGGGAAAGGGCTGAGGGAACGCCTCCAACACCTGTGGAGTGCTTGTGCTGTGGAGCTCACCCCGGCACAGCTGGAGAGCTGAGCCCAGCAGGGCCACCAGCGAGGCCAGCACCAGGCACTTGTTGAGCGTCAGATCTCCCCAGGGCAGGTCATCGATTGGCGACAGGGGCGGCTGCGGGGGAGGCGCAGCCTGCGGCTTCCTACGCGCCTGAACGCTCCGGGGGCCTGAGGGACAAGCATGGATCCGCCTGTCGTCGCCTGTGGTTCCTACCCCGTCCCCACCTCCTCACCCTCTCCCGAGCAAACCCACTTGTTCCCGATTTGCCGGTTGTTGAGCTCTCCTTGCCCTCGAGCCCTTTTTCCATCTTCTTGAGCCCGGCATCCCCAGTGCCAGCAGCAACTGGGTCCTGAAGGACCTGTAGGGTCAGGAGACAGTCCATGAGGAGTGTCAGTCAGTCCAGATGTCCTTTAGGCCGCCACCTCCTTACAAGTCAGTTGTAGAGACTCGTTCTGTTATCCCAACCCTCAGGAGGACTAGTCAGGAGGATTGCTTGGAGTTGGTTGCCAGCCTGAGTTTCAAAGCGAGACTCCCTCTCTAAAATTCAAAATGGAAAGGCCCAGCCAAGCAGCTCAGTGGGTGACTGCACTGCCTACAAACCTGACAGCTTGAGTTGGGCCCCCCATCCTCACCCCTGACCTGTGCATGTGTTCACACACACACACACATACACACACACACATAGAGAGAGAGAAATCAATACACACACACATATATATATATATACACATACATATATATCACATGTACATATGTACAAATGTGCATATATGTGTATATACATATATACTGCCCTGGCTGGTTTTGTGTGTCAACTTGACACAAGCTGGAGTTATCACAGAGAAAGGAGCCTCCCTTGAGGAAATGCCTCAATGAGATCCAGCTGTAAGGCATTTTCTCAATTGGTGGTCAAGTGGGGAGGGCCCTTGTGGGTGGTGCCATCCCTGGGCTGGAGGTCTTGGGTTCTATAAGAGAGCAGGCTGAGCA
>NW_022196910.1:1375949-1381776 GCF_008632895.1 Mastomys coucha | reverse complement strand
ACCCTTTCCTCCCCAGCTTGCTTCTTGGTCATGATGTTTGTGCAGGAACAGAAACCCTGACTAAGACACACACACACACACACATACATATATATGTAACATATGCATATGTATATGTGCAAATTAGGCTGGAGAGACAACTCAGTGGTTACAGCACCACCTGCTCCCATAGATGACTTGAGTTCAATTCCCAGCACCCCCATGGGGCTCACAACTCCAGATCAGATGTCTGCTTCTGACCTCTTCAGGCATAAGGAACACATGTGTGCAGGCAAAACACATAAAATAGAAGTAAACATCCATAGACATAAAATAAAAATGAAGGGAAAATTTTTTTAAAGGACTGTGGGGTTCCAGCTTGTTGAGCATGCAGGAAACCTGGATTCCATCCCCAGCATCATATATACCAGGTGTGGAGTCAAGACTATGACCCAGCCCTCCGGACGGAGAGGCAGGAGGCTCAGAGTTCAGGGTCATCTTTGAGGTCTGAATTGAAGACAGCCTGGGCTATATGAGGCCCTAACTCAAGAAGAAAAGAAAGAAAGAAAGAAGAAAAGAGAGAAGAAAGGATCAAGAGAGAAGAGAGCCAGGCAGTGGTGGCACACGCCTTTAATCCCAGCACTTGGGAGGCAGAGGCAGGTAGATTTCTGAGTTCGAGGCCAGCCTGGTCTACAGAGTGAGTTCCAGGACAGCCAGGGCTACACAGAGAAACCCTGTCTCAAAAAAACCCGAGAGAGAGAGAGAGAGAAAGAGAGAGAGAGAGAGAGAGAGAGAGAGAGAGAGAGAGAGGAGGGGGGAGAGAGAGAGAGAGAGAAAGAGAAGAGAACCACAGAAAATCATTTCTTTGCTCAGCCCATCCCCACCGCCACTCAGGGCCATGGCTACTCACATGGGTCCAGCTGCTGGAGTCGGCCAGCCTGGATGTCCCTGTAGGTAAAACAGTGGGCTATTCACCACCCCCTAATGGATGCGATCCCATCTCCTCCCCAACTCTGCCAGGAGTGAGTGATACAGCTTCCACTCCAGATGACAAGGGGCATGGGGCTCAGAGACACCTTTGCCCAAAGACACACAGTATGTCTCATCATGGGTTCCAATCCAGATCTGGTCTCCAAAGCTGAGTTGCCAGCTGCTCCTCCCTCAGTCACTGTACCTCTAGCCTTGCTGTCTGGCCGCCGGCCTGAGGGTGGTTCCTCCAGGAACGGGAGGTCATCATTGGGGAGGCAGCTGCCCAGGCCCCCATCCAGATCCTCCAGGCCTCTGGTTGTCATGGAGACTGGAAGATGGGGAAGAAGGCAGGATGTGGTCTCTGTCTTTGTACATGCTCTCTGCACAGCCTCGAGACCCCTCCCCCAAAGCCCAGCCACTGGAGGACTCTAGAATCCATCAGCACAGAAAGAGACTAAGCTGTGGTTCAGAGAGACTCAGGGTCCACTCAAAGTCACACAGTAATAAATCCAAAGGCCCACGCAGGAACCGGGGCCGGCTCCCAGGGCCAGCTCATGTTCTCTGAGACCATCAACTATTTTTATCCGGTGTCTAAAGCCAGCAGGATGGGCAAGTCTGGCAGCCCAGCCCCTCCCCAGGCCTTTGCTCCCAATTTCCCCCCCAGCACTGAGTGTCTTACTGACCTGGGGGTGGGTTGCAGCTGAAGCCCCAGCAGCCTGGCCCAACTGGCCCTCGCTGTGACAACTGCGGATCCGGACAAGCCTTCCTGCCCCCTTTCCCATAGGGCACATGGAGAAATTGAGACCAGAGGCTGTGCTGAATCAAAGCCAGATACAAGACCTAGCTTATTATGGTAGAAGGGGATGTCCCCATGGCCTCTGGCTGTCAGGGTTAATGTGCCCCCATGCCCAAACAGAAACACTTTAAAACCAGGGAAAGAATGGGCTGACAAGATGGTTCAGCAGGTAAAGAAGCTTGCAGCTCAGTCTGATGGTCTGAATTCAATCCTTCAATCCCCTTTACCTACACCCCATAGCTGGAAGGAAAGACTAGACTCCCTAGGTTGTCTGCTGACGACACACATGCACCTTAGCAGTTTAGCATTTACCTTAGCACCTAGTGCCTACATGTACACCAAAAAATAAAAAAAATAAAATGTAACTTAAAAATGAAATGAAAATAAAACCTTGAAGCATTTTCAATGTGGGGGAAGAGAGCAAAAACACAGGAGACTCGGAGAGTTTGGCTCCTACCTCTGTGTGTAGGGGTGATAGTCACAAGAACTGGGGACCCTTGTGGACATCAGAGATTCCCACACCAAGCTCTAGGGACCCACACCTCTGTCAGGTCTCCCCACAACCCCTCTTACCCTACAGCCTCCGAGCTGGGCTTGAGAGACAAGATAGTGGATAGAGGGGCAGCCTGTGATGGACAGGAACAGGTGGCCAGAGACAGCTGGGGACACCAATCGGAAAGAGACAAGGAGCCAGGAGGAGGGACTTTCCACAGAGTCACTAGCAGGGTGGCTGCCATCCTAATAGCGCTACAGAGCGAAGAGCAGACTGAGGGGTGACCCACTCCTACTTCAGTACACAGCTTGCCCCTCCAGCAATGATCCAGGAGGTCCTGTTTGCTGCTCTGGGGTCAGAAGGCTGGAATCCAGGGGCCTGGGCAACTGTGACTCCAGCAGCCATGTCTGAAGTCTCTGCTTTGTGCAGGCTTGTCCCTGCCCTGCGTTCCAGGGTCACTCACAGCTGTTCACCACTGCTTCATGCTTTCTTGTCTTGTCTTGTCTTTGCTGTCCTGGAACATGCTCTGTTGGTAGACCAGACTGGCCTCGAACTCACAGAGATTTGCTTGTGTCTGCCTCTTGAGTGTTGGAATTAAAGGTGTGAGCCATGAAGCTGGGTGGTGGTGGCACACGCCTTTAGTCCCAGCACTTGGGAGGTAGAAGCAGGCAGATTTCTGAGTTCGAGGCCAGCCTGGTCTACAGAGTGAGTTCCAGGACAGCCAGGACTACACAGAGAAACTCTGTCTCAAAAAAACAAAAAAAAACAACAAAAAAAAAAGTGTGAGCCATGACCACCCAGCAGTAAGGTACTATTTTACAGTGGCCAAGACTTTAAAAAAATGTTTTTTAAATTTATTTACTTTATGTATATAAGTGCACTGTAGCTGTCTTCAGACACACCAGAAGAGGGTGTCAGACCCCATTACAGATGGTTGTGAACCACTATGTGGTTGCTGGGATTTGAATTCAGGACCTCTGGAAGAGCAGAAGAGCAGTCAGTGCTCTTCACTGCTGAGCAATCTCTCCAGCCTATGTGGGGGTTCTTTCTATAGTACTTGAGTTACTTTATGTAAGGTGGACTGAATCCAGGACCTCAGGCCTTCCCTGGGGACTCTTCCCTGGAGGGCTCCACCCCTTACCACCCCAGCAGCCTGGGAATTTTAGGTAGTGACAGCAGAAAAGAGTCCCAGTGGTGGCTTCATGTCCCACTGTCTGGGTAAACGAGGCTTTTCAGAGCCTCTGTTTCCTCGTGTGCAAATTGGGAGACAGGTGGCCAAGGGCTCACTCCTGGAGGGATGGCCTCCAGCAGAACACTGCCTCACCAGGATGTGGCCACAGCTTGCTGCGCTGAGGAGCTGGTCCATGATGACACAGTTCAAACATGACTTTATCATCTGCCTGTGGAGTTACTTCATCAGTGAGCAAACACAGCGAGGCCCAGTGCAGCCGTTTAGAGACCATTGTCATTGTTGTCAATAGCAGGCAATGGTGTTATTTTTTTATATTTCTTTTTTTTTTTAAGAGTTATTTATTTTATGTATACGAGTACACCACACTGTAGCTGTACAGATAGTTGTGAGCCTTCATCTGGTTGCTGGGAATTGTCTTTTAGGACCTCTGCTTGTTCCAGGTCAACCCCGCTTGCTCTGGTTGGCCCTGCTCACTTAGTCCCTGCTCACTCTGGCCCAAAGATTTATTTATTATTACAAATAGGTACACTGTAGTTGTCTTCACCAGAAGAAGGCGCCAGATCTCATTAGGGGTGGTTGTGAGCCACCATATGGCTGATTTGAACTCAGGACCTTTGGAAAAAGCAGTCTGTGCCCTTACTGGATGAGCCATCTCACCAGACCTTTATATTTCTTTCTTTCTTTCTTTCTTTCGTTCTTTTTTTTTTTTTTTTTTTTTTTTTTTTTTTTTTTTTTTTTTTTTTTTTTTTTTTTTTTTTTGGTTTTTCCAGACAGGGTTTCTCTGTGTAGCCCTGGCTGTCCTGTAGACCAGGCTGGCCTCGAACTCAGAAATCTGCTTGCCTCTGCCTCCTAAGTGCTGGGATTAAAGGCATGCACCACCACCACCACCCAGCTATATTTCTTATTTTATTGTTTACCTTTTTAAAAATTTTAAACATTTATTTATTTATTTATTTACTTGACATCCCAATATGAGCCTCCCTCTCCTTCCAATGCCCCTCATGCAGAACCTCCCCCATTCCTCCCTCCCCTTCTCCTTAAGGGGGGGCTCCACATATCCCTATACCCCCACCCCAGGGGACATCAAGTCGCTGCAGGGCTAGGTGCACCTTCTCCCACTGAGGCCAAATAAGGCGGTCCATTTAGGCAATAGCCAAATGGGATTCATTATTGTTTTTCAATAATTTAACTTTTATTCACTTTACATCCCAATCACAACCCCTCTCCTGAAGTACAACTTCTTTGGAAAGTCGGTGGTGTTGGATGGTGTTTTGCTGGGGTAAACATGTGAAGGAACGTTTCACTGAAGCCGACACAGGAGAGAGGATGTTCTGCTAAAGCAAGCACGTGAAAGGACACGTGATAAAGGATTCTTCACTAACAACACGCACGTATTGGTCCACCTTACATTGCGTAGTTGAGGTCCATTTGTTGGGACTCCATAGAAAGGCCACAAAAGCTTCAGGTGGTGTGCTGCGGCTCCTTGCCACTTCCTTGGACTTGGACTGATTGGCAGAGTGATGTCAGCTGACACAGACTCACACGCTGAGGACACGTGATGTCCGGTGGGTATAAATAGGACTCCACAGAAAGTAACAGAGGCTGAGCTTGGCTTATTGGTAGTTAGCTGTGCTGTGCAACGCTTGTTGGTCTCGTCTTCACTGATCTTTGCTTCCAAGAAAGGCACAGCTGAGAACTCCTGGTGTTCCTGTTGGCCTTGGTCCCTCCTGCTGACTCATCCCGAGGCGGAGGCCTGGCTGACTCTGCTAAGTTGTCACCACTGCTGATTCGTGTGTGCTATCCTGACTCTACTGAACTGGACTGCTGATTTTCACGGTGTATCCACAAAGTGCTTGCAGGTAGCTCAAGCTGCTATCCTGCGAACTGAACTGCTGATTTTCAGACAACCCAGACGGGAGTTGCTCCAAAAATCCCTTTCAACAGGTCCACTTCCCCAGGTATCCTTTCTTTCCCACTACCTCCGGTGGGTGATGGGCTAGACCAGAGGTTAAACTGTTTAAGAACCATCATTAAAAGTAGGCGAAAGACCCCTGGGGGAGACCCCCACTCAAATCTCGGGAGGATGTACACCCAAGGAATCACGAGAGACCACATCTTGATGTAATTACAAGAGGTATATTTTAATTTTCAGGACGCCCTGGTTCGGCACCACAGTTATCTCACGCAGGAGATAATGGAATCGACCATGAGGCTTGAAAGTTAGGGGTTTTTATAGGAAAAAGGTCTGAGGGAACAAAGGAATCAGTATGGTCATACATGATTGGCTAGTTCAAATATTAACTATTACATACAGAACAGAGTGGAAATTATTAAGGTTGGTGTTAATCTGAGTCAACAGAGCATCTGACCTTAAACCATATCTGAGAGGACCAGATGG
>NW_022196910.1:1371665-1375585 GCF_008632895.1 Mastomys coucha | reverse complement strand
TGGATTCTTAGGCCCATAACTTTTCTTCCTAGTCAGCACAGGTCTAAAGCTTTAATTTCTCCTTACATAGGCTTTGAAAAAAATTAAAGCTACACTCTCCCTACTCCCCCAGTCTTGCTCTCACAAATCCTTCCCTCCATTCTCTGAGGAGAAGTGATCCAATGGCAGGAAACAGAGTCAGAGAGAGACAGCCCTGCTCCAATTGTTAGGGAACCCCCATGAAGACCAAGCTGCACATCTGCTGCATATGTGTGAGGAAGCCTAGGTCCAGCCCCTGCATGCTCTTTGATTGGTGGTTCCATCTCTGTGAGCCCCAAGGGTCCAGGTTAATTGACTCTGTGCATTGAAGTGGAAACTTCTGGTTTCTTTGGAAAGTCAGTTATGTCAAATAATATTTTGCAGGGGCACACAGGAGAGTGTCTTGCTAAAGCAGACATGGGAAAGAATATTTTTCTGAAGCAGACACAGGTGAAAGGACATTTTGCTGTAGCAAACACATGAAAGGACCCATGATAAATAAGTATAAATATGACCCTACTGTATTGGTGAGTTTTTGGCTACACCGCTTTTGCACCCAACAGATTACACACACACCTGCCCAGGAGCTATCTCGGATCTGTGAATGGAAAACACACACACACACTCACACACTCACACTTATGCACACACACTCAAAGACACTCACACATGCCAGTTAATTTTAAAATGCCTTGGCTAACTCAGGGGTTGGGCACTTCTAAGCCTTATGCCTGCTACCCTATGCCTGATTGGGGAAGTGGCCACTGGCCACTTCCCTGAAGTCTCACATGGCTGGTTGGCTTTATCTCTGGTGTTTCCTCATAAGATTAGAAATTGAAGCCTCAGCTATTCCACTCCTGGACTTATACCCAAAAGATGCCTCACCATGCCACAGGGACACATACTCCACCATGCTCATAGAAGCCTTACTCATAATTCTCAGAAACCAGAAACAACCCAGATATCCTTCAAACAAAAAATGGATACAGAAAATGTGGTTTGTTCACATGGTAGAATACTACTCAGCTATTAAACAGAAAGACATCCTGAAATCTGCAGGCAAATAGATAGAACTACCATCCTGGCCTGGCAGTGGGGGCGCATGCCTTTAATCCCAGCACTGGGATTAAATGCTGGCTATGAGGTGAATGCCTGTCATCTGGCTTGAGAGGCAAACATTGCAGGTTCAAGGCCAATCTGAGTTCCAGGCCATCCAGAGTTATGGAACGAGACTCTGTCATCTGTCTGGTTGATAACCAGCATCTGTACCCAGTGAGCTCCGTGACCTGAGATGGATTCCCAGAATTCCCATGCTGGAAGGCTAAAACCAGGGAACTCTATCCTACAAGCTGTCCTCTGACCTCTACAGGTGCTCCATAGCATGGAACATGAAGTTATACTAAATAAATAAATGTTAAGGGAAAAAATGTAAGCCAGGCAGAGGTGGTGCATGCATGCCTTTAATCCCAGCACTTGGGAGGCAGAGGCAGGCAGATCTCTGAGTTCGAGGCCAGCCTGCTCTACAGAGTGAGTTCTATGACAGCCAGGGCTACACAGAGAAACTCTGTCTTGAAAAACAACAACAAAAAAGTAACTGTCTGGCAATAAGAGGTGGCCACTTCATTCTCTATATCCCCTCTGGTAGGAATCTCAGCTAGGGTCACCCCCGTAGACTTCCTGTGGCCTTGCCTGTCCTAGCCTCCAGCTGGTCCCAGAGATGCCTCCCCCCAACTGATTTCCATTCTTACTTCCAACCTTCTTCCCCTCTCCCAACACCTGAGTGCCTTCCCATACCCCTCCTCACCACCTCCCACCCAATTCCATCCCTTCATCCACCACTAATGTCTATTTTATTTCCCCTTCTGAGTGAACTTCATGAATTCTCCCTCTGGCCCTCCTATTGGCTTCTTTGGGTCTATATAGTGTAACATGGTTCCTGTATGTCATGGCTAATATCCTCTTATCAGTGAGTACATACCCTGCATGTCCTTTTGGGTCTGGGTCTCACTCAGGATGGCATATTTTTTTTGTTTTGTTTTTTGAGACAGGGTTTCTCTGTGTAGCCCTGGCTGTCCTGGAACTCACTCTGTAGACCAGGCTGGCCTCGAACTCAGAGATCTACCTGCCTCTGCCTCTGATTGCTGGGATTAAAAGTATTTGCCACCACACCCAGATGCTTTAAGTTAAGACTTTTTTAAAATTGTGTGTGTGTTGTTGTTGCTGCTGCTGTTGTTGATGGTGGCGATGACAATGATGATGGTGATGTCTTTGAAGCTATTGGGTTCCCTGGAGCTGGAGTTATATGTGGTTGTGAGCCAGCTGCCGTGGACACTGGGAACCAGACTGGAGTCCTCTGCAAGGGTTTGGCAACAGCTCAGAACACAGCCAGCATGTCGACCGTCCTCGGACCGCCACTGTTGCCTGTGGAAGGCGCATGCCCCCCATGCTCCTCTAGGATAGGATGAATGCGGTTGGAACACAGATGAGGGCATCCTGGCACACAGAAGGAAACTCTGGATTCCTTGCCCAGACTCAGAAAAGCTCGGTCTGAGCTCGAGGCCAGCCTGGTACAAATAAATAAGTAAATAAATAAGAAAAAGCTGCCGGGCAGTGGTGGCGCACGCCTTTAATCCCAGCACTTGGGAGGCAGAGGCAGGTGGATCTCTGGGTTCCAGGCCAGCCTGGTCTACAGAGGACAGCCAGGGCTATACAGAGAAACCCTGTCTCGAAAAACCAAAAGAAAAAAGAAAAAAAGAAAAGAAAGAAAAAGCTAACCAAAAAATAAGAAAACGGGAAAGATGGAATTCCCGCAGTTGGCTTTGGTGAGGGAGGGACAACTCCAAGGCTGAGCAAACACAAGCAGCCATTGGTCCTCCACCCCGCTTCTCTGTCTCCACCCCGCTTCTCTGTCTCCTCCCCGCTTCTCTGTCTCCTCCCCACTTCTCTGTCTCCTCCCCGCTTTTCTCTCTCCACCCCGCTTCTGTCTTCTCCAGGCTTCTCTGTCTCCTCCCCGCTTCTCTGTCTCCTCCCCGCTTCTCTGTCTCCTCCCCGCTTCTCTGTCTCCTCCCAGCTTCTCTGTCTCCTCCCTGCTTCTGTCTTCTCCAGGCTTCTCTGTCTCCTCCCCACTTCTCTGTCTCCTCCCAGCTTCTCTGTCTCCTCCCCACTTCTCTGTCTCCTCCCAGCTTCTCTGTCTCCACCCCACTTCTGTCTTCTCCAGGCTTCTCTGTCTCCTCCCCGCTTCTCTGTCTCCTCCCAGCTACTCTGTCTCCTCCCTGCTTCTGTCTTCTCCCGGCTTCTGTTTCCACCCCGTTTCTCTGTCTTCTCCCCCATTCTGTCTCCACCCCGCTTCTCTTTTTTTTGTCCCATTATATAGACTGAGAAAAACAATGCAGAATAAAATATTGTGAATAGAGATAGTAACGTTTACTGGAAAACACCTCCATGACTTAAGATCTGCCAGCTCCCTTTGGGTCTCACAAAACTACCCTCTATCCTGTGTGGAGATGCTCAGGGCTTCTCCCAGTGCAGGGCTGGGCTAGGCTTTATCACAGAGCAGTGTCTAGGGTGGGTGGGGACAACTGCAACAAGCTTTTGTGCCTCCTCCTGAGCCTTGCTGAGCCAGATAGGGTCCTTATTGAGGTGTGAACTCTTCAGTCCCTTCACTAGTCCAGGCTGGAGCCCAGCCTTTAAGGCTGAACCATCTCCACAGCCTTCCTTCCCCCTCTTAAGAATTGTTAATATTTCTTTTTTGTTGGGTTTTTGAATCCTAGAACTCACTGTGCAGACCATATCAGCCTGAACTCGGGGATCTGCATGAGCTACCACAACCTGCCTTTTTTGTTTGTTTGTTTGTTTGTTTTTTGAGACAGGGTTTCTCTGTATAGCCCTGGCTGTCCTGGAGC
>NW_022196910.1:1358347-1371448 GCF_008632895.1 Mastomys coucha | reverse complement strand
TTTTTGGTTTTTCGAGACAGGGTATCTCTGTGTAGTCCTGGCTGTCTTGGAACTCACTCTGTAGACTAGGCTGATCTCCAACTCAGAAATCTGCCTGCCTCTGCCTCCCAAGTGCAAGCTCTGGGATTAAAGGCGTGCGCCACCACCCAGTTTGTTTTCTTTTCTTAGTTATTTTCAGACAGAGTCTCACACTGTAGTTCAGGCAGGACTCCAATTTACAATAATCCTCCTGTCTCAGCTTGTGCTGCCATGCTTAATCTTAGTTTACTTAAGTTTGTTTAAATGACATTCATTTTGTGTGTGTTTGTTTGTAGAGAAATCCGGGGGGAGTGGCAGACAGGGGTCAAAGGACAACTTTGGAGTCAGTTTTTCTTCTACCATGTGAGTCAGCAGGCTTCGCAGCAAGCCCCTGTGCTTCTGCCCCCTTGCTCTTTCTGCCCTGGCTCCAGCCGGGGGACATACTAACAGTGACCCATCTCAGCAGGCCTGCGGACTGGATCCAGGAGGCCTGCTGGATCCTGCATCAGTCTTAGCATTTGGAATGATGAGGCAGAAAGACAGTTAGTTTCAAGCCATAGTGGACTCTAAAGTAGACCATATTTATTTTATTTGTTTGTTTGTTTATTTATTTATTGGTTTTTCGAGATAGGGTTTCTTACTGCCTGGCAAGTAGACCATATTTTAGAACCCCAAATACAGGCTGGAAAGACATCTCAGTGGGTAGAGATGCTATCTACTAAGTCTGCAGACCAGAGTTCAATCCCTAAGACCCATCTGCAGAAAGATCTGAACCTACTTACCCAAGCTCTCCTCTGACTTCCACACAGGTGGTGTGGCACGGATGACTTCCACAATAATTAAAAAGGCAAAACAAGGGCTGGCAAGATGGCTCACCAGGTAAGAGCACTGACTGCTCTTCTGAAGGTCTTGAGTTCACAACCACCCATAATGAGATCTGACGCCCTGGTGTGTCTGAAGACAGCTACAGTGAATTCAGGCCGGAGCAAGTGGGGCCAGAGCAAGCGGGCCAGCAGAGGTCCTGAGTTCAATTCCCAGCAAACACATGGTGGCTCACAACCATCTGTAATGGGACCTGATGCCCTCTTCTGGTGTGTTTGAAAACAGTGATAGTGTACTCACATAAGTAAATAAATAAATCTTAAAAAAAAAAACCAGGGAGATATAAAGTAAAAACTTATAGTTTCTTTAAACAGTCAGTTCTGTCAGATAGTATTTTGCTGGGGCAGACATGTAAAAAAATGTTTTCCTAAAAGACAGTTTAAAAGATGTTTTGCTAAAACAGAAATGTAAAGGATCGTTTAGCTGATACAGACACAGATAAAAAGATGTTTTGCTAAGGCAAACACATAAAAAGACGTAGGATATTTAAAAAGACCCAGCAGATGGTAGACAATGCTAGATAGTATTGTTATGCCTTACTGTTCCTTAATGGTTATCGTTTGTCATGACTTCATAACAAGAAACAGCACCAAAAACTTCTAATGGGAGGCTGGAGAGACGGCTCAGAGGTTAAGAGCACTGACTGCTCTTCCGAAGGTCCTGAGTTCAAAAACCACAAGGTGGCTGACAATTATTCATAATGAGATCTGATGCCCTCTTCTGGGGTGTCTGAAGACAACTACAGTGTACACTTACATATAATAAATAAATAAATCTTGAGAGAGAGAGAGAGAGAAAGAGAGAGAGAGAGAGGAGTTATCTTTTTTTGTTTGTTTTTGTTTTCCGAGACAGGGTTTCTTTGTATAGTTCTGGCTGTCCTGGAACTCACTCTGTAGACCAGGCTGGCCTCAAATTCAGAAATCCACCTGCCTCTGCCTCCCAAGTGCCGGGATTAAAGGTGTGCGCCACCACCGCCTGGCCAAGAATTATCTTAATAATGACTTTTACAGAGTTCTCTGTCCTGACTTACTAATCTGATGGTGTTCTATCGGCTTCTTGCTGCTTCTGCAGACTCAGGCTGATTGGCAGAGTGGCGTCAGCTGATACAGACTCATATGGTAAGACAATGCCCATGGGAAGACACATAATGTTTGGAGAGAGTATAAATAGGACTCAATAAGGCCATCAGGCTTGGTCTCAAGTCTTCACTGATCTGCACTTCCTTGAGAAAGGCACGGCAGAGAACTTTCTCCTGGTGTCCCTGTTGGTCCTGGCTGCTGCTGCTGGCTTGTGCTGATTCAGCCAAGGCCTGGCTGTTTCTGCTGGGTCGTGCCACCGCTGCTGATTCCTGTTTGCAATTCCGACACTACTGAACTGGACTATTGGTATATATCCTGACAACACAGATGGGATTTGCTCCAAAGACCTATTTCTAAACAGGTCCACTTCCCTCGTCCTAATAACTTTTCTTTTCCCCTACCTCTAGTGGGTGGTGTGCTAGAAGAGAGGTTAAAATATGTAAGAACCCTTACTAAAAGCAAGTTTTTAAAAATCTAAGACAACGGTGGAGCCTCCACCTAGAATCCCCAGTGAGGTGCTAGGGAGGGGGGGCGGTTTCAGGGATGAAACTCTTCTAGAGTCCTCAAGACCCTGGGCTCCATGCCCAGCACCACATAAGCTGGGGGATCTTATCCCCCAGTGCTTGGACACAAATTCCTTGCTGCTGGAGAGAGTGCTTGCAAATATGGACACTATGATTATGAAAAACAAATCCTGGGGAGAAAGCAACCCTATTACGGGTAGGTGCTTCCTCTTTTCTCAACTTTCTGTTGCCCGTTTTAGCAGAGGTTCCTCTCCACAGCAACACAGAAATCTTAAACTAACCTATGGGTTCTCATTTGAGTTTCTCATTTTGTTACATTTTATGCCTTTGTTGTTTGTGTGTACAGATGTGGAGGTCAGAGGGCAACAGTCAGGGGTCAGTTCTCTCTGCCCACTCTCTGGGTCCTTATAGTCAAGGTCAGCTTTCCTCCCTTGCCTGAAAAAGCACCTTTACCCACTCAGCCATCTCACCAGCCCCAACGTGGAAAGATCTAACATTGTTTCCCACTGTCCGGAGACAGGGTCTACTCTGACCAATCTAGTCTGCTCAGGCCAATCATGAGCCTGCCTGGCGCCTGCAGAGGCCAGAAGAGGGTGTTGGATCCCTGGAGCTGGAATTACAGGAGGTTGTGAACCCTCAAGAGCAGAGGTTTAGTCTCCATTCAGGATCTGTGCCCACTGAACAGCAAGAACTCTTGCTTTGCCACTCACACTGAAATTGTATTCCAAAGATGAAACTATTTCTGATTTGTTGTTGTTGTTTTGAGTCAGGGTTTTTCTGTATAGCCCTGGCTGTCCTGGAACTCACTCTGTAGACCAGGCTGGCCTCAAACTCAGAAATCTGCCTGTCTCTGCCTCCCAAGTGCTGGGATTAAAGGAGTGTGCCACCACTGGCCGGCTTTATTTCTGATTTTAACCTGGAAGTGAAAGATGGTGCATAAGTCAAACTGCTGTTTGAATAGGCAATATTTGATCAAGTTTAGTCTCAGAGAACACAGGATTAAGTGGGTGGCGGCTGCATGTGCCTTTTATTCCAGTCCTTGGAAGACAGAGGCAGGTACGTCTCTGTGAATTGGAGGCCAGCCTTGTCTACAGAGTGAGTTCCAGGACCTCCAGAGAAACTTTGTCTTAAAACCAAAACAGCACAAAACAACGTCCCACAAGTGCTGGGATTAAAGGCATGTGCCACCACTGCCCGGCTAAGAAGAAATTCTTTAACTAAGAAAAAGAGATGGAGAGATGGCTCAGTGGTTGAGAGCACTGACTGCTCTTCCGAAGGTCCTGAGTTCAAATCCCAGCAACCACATGGTGGCTCACAACCATCCATAATGAGAACCTACACCCCGTTCTGGTGTGTCTGAAGATAGCTACAGTGTACTTATGTATAATAATAAATAATTTTTTTTTTAAAAGACCCAGCACTTGGGAGGCAGAGGCAGGCAGATTTCTGAGTTCAAGGCCAGCCTGGTCTACAGAGTGAGTTCTAGGACAGCCAGAGCTATACAGAGAAACCCTGTCTCGGAAAAAAAACAAAACCAAAACCAAAACCAAAAAGCTAAAACAAACAAAAAAAAAAAACGAGAAAAAAAATCCAATTTGACATAAAATATTTCTCTAGATTGGAATACTTAACTTTTGAAAGATTTTCTTTTAAATCGTAAGTTGTTTTCAAAACAAAGAGTCCCAATGTAATACCCATTAAAACAAGGTCATTAGAATAATTTTGCCGCGTGGGGGATGGGCACCAAGCAAACTGCCTGGTTCAGCCTCAGACATCTTTGACAGCTATGTCCTGACAATCAGTCTTCCTGGGGCGGGGCGTGGGACCATAATGGTTAAGATGGAGAAGGTGACAGATGACAAAATGAAGGGCCCCAGGTACAAGCCGAGGAGCAGAGCCCTAGCCTTGGGGACGGAGCTAGACAGGGCTTTACGTCTTCTCCGGCTGCTTCACAGAAGCCCCACCCCTATACGACATAAAACCTCGAGGGCGGGCTCACCAGAAGTCCAACCAATCCTGAAAAGAGCCAATACGTCCGTTTTTCTACATTGACCAATTAGCGTTCTGTAGGGGCGGGACGCGTCTGGATTTTCCTGTCTTTCCTCCCACAGAGTGACGCAACTTGCGGGGGCGGGATTCTCCTACCCCCAACCAATCATCAACAGAAACCTCCTGTCTGTTTCTTTCCTTTCGCTAATCGGAAGCCGGTGCAGGTGGGACGCGTTTGCTTTTCTTGGGCAGCCACTGCGGCCCCACCCCGTTCCTCCGTCGCATCACGCGGCTGCGTTTACGCCTGCGTGTGGGGGGCGTGGCCTGCGGGGACGACGCATATAAAAGTGGGCGTCGGCGCCGGCGCCATTTTGCGAACGGCGAGCAGCGGCGGCGGCGCGGGACGTGCAGCGGAGGTTTTTGCTGGTTTCGGACCCCAGCGGCCGGATGGTGAAATCCTCCCTGCAGCGGATTCTCAACAGCCACTGCTTCGCCAGAGAGAAAGAAGGGGACAAACGCAGCGCCACGCTTCACGCCAGCCGCACCATGCCGCTTCTTAGTCAGCACAGCCGCGGCGGCTGCAGCAGCGAGAGGTGAGAGCCCTGCCCCCTCCGCCGGGAAGCTTCCAGAAACAGCGTCCGCGGAGGCCTAGAGGGAAGCGCGGTACGCGCAGGCCTGGAGCGGGGTCGGCCTCCGGGCGCCAGATAAGTCTCGGCAGCGCGAGATCCGCCCCTTTGTGGCGGCCACGATCGCGCCGGGGGCGGGGCGGGGCGGGGCCTGTGGAGCGGGTGGCGGACTCGGGTTTGGGATTCGAGTGGATTTTAGGGAGTCTCAGGTTGAGGAGTAGGGGTTGGTTTGGTTGGAGGATGGGAAATATTTTGCGAAAATGTAGGATCCGATTTGGGGTTCGTGTCGGATTCGGGGGTTTCGGAGTTGAGCCTGAGATTTGGGGAGAGGTCTGGGAAGAGATTGGAGACTCGAATTTGGGGGTCTGCGTCTCGGATCTAGTTTTCTGATGTCAGGCGTCGACGTGTAGGTGGTTACATGGAGGGGGGTGGGTAATAAAGCGTGTGTTCTGTGGAGGAGGGGCTCGTCTTGGGTTTTGGAGTTCTTTGCAGAGTACTCGGGTTTTGGGTGCTGTTGGGGAGGGACCCTATTATGTGTTAGGGTCCATGTTGAGGACTCACAGCATGGTGGGAGAGTGTGGGATCAGATTTGGGGTGTTGAGAAAGAAGCTTGTGTCGACTTAGGAAGTCACAGGTGGAGAGGCTGCGACTAGGTTTAGGTTGGATTTGGTGATTGCATTCTGAGGGCTCCAATAATTTGGAGGGACTTTGGTCAGGATTAGAAGGGACCATGAAAGTGGTCAGGTTCAGGGGCTCACAGAGCTGTCTTGGGGGGCCATGGAGGTAGTGTGGTTGGGGGTGGGAGGGTGTGATATGGAGTAACCTTATGAATCCTTGGTCCACTTGGCAGTAAAAAGTCTGCAGTAGGGCTGGAGAGATGGCTCAGTGGTTAAGAGCACTGACTGCTCTTCCAGAGGTCCTGAGTTCAATTCCCAGCACCCACATGGTGGCTCACAACCATCTGTAATGGGACCTGATGCCCTCTTCTGGTGTGTCTGAAAAGAGCGACAGCATACTCATAAATAAAAGTAAATTTTTTTTTTTAAAGTCTGCAGTTGGTGGGATGGAGGGTCTCACTTGAAGGGTACAGAATGGGGACTAGTCTGGGAAGGGCATAGGTGTAGGTAGTGGGAACCTGGATGTAGGCTTTGCAGAGTCCTGTGGAGTGGCAGTAGGAGAGGGAGGCTTGGAGTTGTTTGACTCCAGAGCATGAGTAGAGGTGGGTGACGTAGAGCTTTGGGGCCACTGGTAGCTGCTGACCAGAGTGTGGGAAGGAGCAAGTGACCTGGAGATGTCACTGCTCGAGGCCCTCTTGGTGCCCTGCCTTGCTCCGAAAGGGCAGAACCACAAAGGTGAGGGGCGGTGACCTGGGTTGACTGTCCTCGACGGCTCCTGGGTGGAAAGCCCTGGGAAGCCCAGGCACTTACTGTTGCCTGTGCTGCCACGTGAGCATTGTGTTCTGCAGTTCTAGGGTTGCCCTTCATTGCTGTAGTAACCTGGGTCCGGGGCCTCGGTGGTGCTCCTGATGTCCCTCACCCACCCCTGAAGATCCCAGGTGGGCGAGGGAACAGTCAGCGGGATCACAGTCTTTCAGCTAGCATCCTGTACTCCGTGAGTACCTGTGGACAGCCCGGGGTGCCTGTCACTGGCACAGTAAGCTGCCCATCCTGACAACCCTGTTCCCCCAGGACGAGCGGCTGAATGTGACAGAGGAGCCGACGTCTAACGACAAGACCAGGGTCCTGAGCATCCAGTCCACGCTCACGGAGGCCAAGCAGGTCACCTGGAGGGCGGTGTGGAGTGGTGGTGGCCTCTACATCGAGCTCCCAGCTGGGCCTCTGCCTGAGGGCAGCAAGGACAGGTAGGCCACTTCCCTTGGGGCTGTAGGGGATCTGGGGACCTGGGCACAGGTCGCTAATGGCTCCATGCTTCATTCAGTTTTGCAGCTCTCCTAGAGTTTGCAGAGGAGCAACTCCGGGCCGACCATGTTTTCATCTGCTTCCCCAAGAACCGTGAGGACAGAGGTGGGTATTGCTGTAGGGTCCTGGGCAGGGAAGCTCTGGCAACCAGAGCTCTGACCCTGTGTTCCCCCACAGCCGCCCTACTCCGAACCTTCAGCTTTCTTGGCTTTGAGATTGTGAGACCCGGGCATCCCCTTGTCCCCAAGAGACCCGACGCTTGCTTCATGGTCTACACGCTGGAGAGAGATGACCCGGGTGAGGAGGACTAGGTGCCTGTCCTGCCCAGTGTCCCTGCGCCCTCTCCCGGGTTTGTCCACATGTGATTGTGCAGAATAAACGCTCACTCCATTAGCGGGGTGCTTCTTCGAGCTGAATGCTGTGTTTGTCACACTGAAGTGTTGGCTTTAATTCTAAATAAAGGTTTCTATTTTACTTTTTTATTGCTGTTTAAGATGGTCAGGTGACCTGTGCTATAGCAGCCTCCTTTGAAGTCTGGAAAAATAGTGTCACCTCCCCTGGCTCAAACCCAATAAAGTGATCTCGTTCATTGGCTGTGTCTGTGTCCTGCTGCTGGGGCTAGGTCAAGCTCCTGTTAGCTATGTTTCAGGGTCCCCACCAGAGAGGGTTCTGGGGCTTCCAGTCACTCCTGAGCCTCTGCTTAGTGGGTGGTAGTGCTGGGATGTCCTGGACTTTCGAGAGGCTGTGAAGTCTGACAGCTCCTCAGGCAACTGGCTAAAAGTGGCCGAGGTAGAGCAGCATCACCTTTGGGGTAGGTTGGGGAGAGGCTGGGCAGGAGTTGCGTGTGCTCCACTATCTGAGCTATAGACATGGATTCCCTGCCCACTGGAGCAGTGCAGGGGTGGAGCTGGGTTGCAGACAGGGCATAGGAGTTACTATGCAGTATTAGTGTTTGTAGTGGATTAGAGCTAGCATGGATGAACGGGGGGGGGGGGGGGGGGGGGGGGGGGGGGGGGGGGGAGGCAGTAAACTGGCAGGCCTTGGGGAGCTTTGTAGCCCTAGGGTGCTCAGGAACAGTGGGTGCCTGAACAGGACAAGGCCCACAGCTGCTGTATAAACCCCTCCACCCCATTGCTGTGGTGTGTTTGGGAAACTAGTACACAGAATAAGCTCTGTCCAAGAATGAGACTAAGGTGAGACTACTGTCATTTTAGGCTACTGAGATCTTACTGTGTACAGGCCTCTTGTGTTTCATGGAGCCCACAACCTCAGAGGACCAGTGAATAGACCAGGAGAACTTGGTTACAAGAAGCATGTGGAAGCTGGGCAGTGGTGGCACAGCACACCTTTAATCCCAGCACTTGGGGAGGCAGAGGCAGGCGGATTTCTGAGTTTGAGGCCAGCCTGGTCTACAGAGTGAGTTGTAGGACAGCCAGGGCTACACTGAGAAACCCTGTCTCGAAAAAACAACACAAAAACAAAAAGAAATGTGGAAGTAACTGGGTAGGGAGTGTTGGAGGTGGTGGGAAGGCTAAAGTTAGACCTTGGCAGTGGCCAGGCAGTCCTGAGAATACCTTCCCCTCTTGTGCACATGGGGGTGCTGTGGGGTCACACAGTCTGCTATCTGATCACAGAAATGGCTGCCTATCTTCATGGAGACCTGAGCTGCGGGCGGGACAGCAACACAACCCCTTTGTTCTGTTTTGTTTGTTTTGTTTTTTTCCAGGTAGCCTCAGCTAGCCTTGTGGCCAAGTATGACCTAGAGTTCGTGATCTTCCTGCTCCTGAGTATCGGGATGATGGGCATGTGCCACTACCCCAGCTTTTTGTTTTAATTTAGTAGTATTGTATGGTTGCCTGGGGATCCTGGTAGATTTCAGCCAATGACAGTGAGTTAGGTGACCTCACGGTCTTAGGGGCCATACGGTGCCACTGTAACACCAAAAGCAGTTTTTTGAGCTACCAGGGTCTTAGGAATTCAGATTGTGGGTGTTGTATCCCAGATGGGTTGGGATATTACCAATCAAGGACCTGATAGTTGAAGCCTCGTGGGACAGATCAGCTCCATGCTCCCTGTTCTCCAGTGGACAGCTCTCCCTGACAATGGCCTCCCTCAGAAATACCAACAAGGTCATGCCTATTATCTCAGTACTCCGAGGGCTGAGATCTGGTTTACACAGCCAGACTATCAAAAGCGAAAAGGCTTGAGGATAGTCTTCAGGACTAGGAGCGCCATGTGAGCTTGACAACCCCTCTTTGATTCAGAAACCTCAGGTAGGAGACGAGTCACCTCCTGAACACATTTCAGGGTACCACCCTCCCAAAAAGATAGGGAACAGACATGCCCTGTAGACTCATTGGGTAACAGTTCACTCATACAGAGAGGTTCCTAGCAGATGGGAGGCTGCTAAGTGACCAGTCCGACTGCTGGCCTCCAACAAAACCAAGACCCTGTGCTCACTCTTCTTGCTCAGTCTCTCACTTCTCTCCCTCTTGAAACTGTCTTCTTGTGTAACTCTAGCTGTGTAGACCAGGATAGCCACAAAGGTCCACTTGCCTCTGCCTCTCCAGCACTGGGGTTACAGGTGAACAACACCACACCTGGCTACTTTTATTTTTAATTGTATGTGCAAGCACGTGTGTGGAGTTGCCTGAGAAGACAATGGGCAACTGGAGCTGGAGTTGTGTTGGGCCAAAGTCTGCTGAACAGGCTCTTAACCACTGACCCATCTCCAGCTGACCAAACGTGGGAGCTCTTGACTATGCACTTCATCTTTGAGCTTTCTCCAGATACACTCAGGGTTCCACAAGCTAGGAAACTAATAACCTCGCCCCCAGCCCTCATTGGACGCACTCTACGCAGGACCTCCAACCTCTGACCACGACCCTAGCATCCTCAAGGGGGTTTTAAGCAGGTTCTCTCCACCGACCACCCCAGTCCCTCACTGTAGATTCTAAGTAGAAGCTCCACCATACCCCTACCCCCATTGCTGGGGATTCTAGGTGGGGCTGCCTCAGTCCCCCAAATAGCTGGGATAACTGGATTGGACCACAAGTTGGGAATATGTTTTCTTGTTTGGACCATAAAGTGCACCTGTACAAGGCATCTGTCTTCTGGCCTAGAACATTGAGTGCCCAGGCTTCTTCCTGGGCCCAGGGAGCTGCTCCAGCCAGTCTCCTGAGTGCTGTCGAGGGTGAGATGAATGGGCCAGGAAGGAATTGCTGTTTCAGTAGCTACCTGTGGGTGACTGGAGTTGCTCTTGATGTCCTGTATGCGGTGCATGTACACAGGTAGGTTGGAGACTGAAGTTCTTTTCTCCAAGGACCCTCTGAGATGGAGGTAACACCTAGACTAGAATCTAGATCTACGATACAACCTTGGTGCTGTGTGATTGTGGGGGGCTGCTTGCCCTCTTTGATTCATTTCTCTTTTGTTTTTGTTCAAGACAGGGGTTCTCTGTGTAGCCCTGGCTGTCCTGGAACTCACTCTGTAGAGCAGGCTGGCCTCGAACCCAGAAATCCGCCTGCCTCTGCCTCCCAAGTTCTGGGATTAAAGGCGTGTGCCACCACTGCCCGGCCTCTGATTTATTTTCTCACCGGTGGAACAGGATTGTCAAGCAGCTTTCAGGATACTGGGAAGCACTCATGACAGTCTGAGATTGGGACACAAGGTCCAGCCCAGAGGGCACCAGGAGGACACATGTGTGAACCACTATATATGTATACAGGGCCTAGCCCCAGAAAACTCAGCCCCCAAAGCTAGGCAGGTGCCTATGGCAGCAGTCCAGGCCCTCTTGAAAGAGGAGGTGTCAGCCTTAGGCAGACAAGCCAGTCCCAGAGTGGAGCTGGGACTTTCCCAGGGGTACCCCTCACCTCTAGCACCCTGGAGGATGGGACATTGTGGGAACAGAAACCAGGAGGTGAGACTCTGAAGTGAGCAGGCCTAGGCCAGGGGCAAGGGAGGTGCAAAGATGGGCAATGGTGGCTTACACTTGTCACCCAGCACCCCCAAGTGGGAAGCAGAAGAATCCAGAGTTCAAGGTCAGCTTCAGCTACATAGTAAGTTTGAGACCAGCCTGAGCTACATGAATTTCTGTTAAAAAGTAATGGCTCAAATAATAAATTATAAGAAGGCAGGTTGGAGTCTTTTAGACAAGTACTCTAGTGACTTCTATTTAGGGAGGAATACAGCTGAGGCAGCACAGCCCAGGGCCTTCGCTTTCCTGGGTTCCTGTTGGCAGGCCACTTAGGAAGTCCCCGGTGCCTCTGTCTAACACAGAGCACTTGGATTGTCCTCAGTGAACTTTCCCAGTCTTGTCCTGCCCTGCTGTGTGGCCATGGGAAAAATTACTATCACATACCTGTTGGTGACACCAAGTGTCTGAGGTGCTGGGGATAGAATTGTCTTCCTGCATGGAAGGTGAACCCCAGCCTCAGCTCCAAGTCTATAAACATTTCAGTGTCATGTCCAGTTTGTTACATAGCTGGGGCTGGTCCCCTCCCCCCGCCTCCAGTGCTGGGCTGCCGTGTGTATCACCATGACTAGCTCTGCCACCAGCAACTTCTCTTCCTGGTCACCCTTGCTGTCAGAGCCATACAGCTTCCCAACCTCAAAGGAGGAACCCAGCCACTCCAACGCCCACCCCACCCCTCCTTTGGGAATAATAATACCTAAAAGTCTGACGTTTGTATTAAATCAGCTTGTTTAATTGGATTTCAGTCAAACATAGCAGGTAAGGATAGAGGTGGTTGGGACTGGGGAACCCCAATGTAATGTACTGATACTTTGTGAACTCTAACCCTGCTGGAGTACACCCCTTCTGTCTTTTAATAACTCTAAAGGCACTTGGATTTCATTGGTGGTTGTTTTGAGGGCCCTAGGGTTGCCATAGCAACAGGGGCTAAGAGGTCACTCCAGGACAAAGAGGTTGATCTTGTCAGGCTCAGGGATAGAGTGTAAAAATGCCAGTCCACCCAGTCACTTGTGTCCTGTCGATCAGTTTGAGTGTGATGGGAAGGTTGGGGAGGTCAGGATCAAAGGGTCCCCATGTTCCAAGCCCAGTTCAGACTAGCCAAGTTTGATCTGAGTCTTCTGTTGCATTAGGCCTTTCTGTCTGGACACAATCCTGAGGGCCTGCCTCGGCACACAGGGCAAAGGCTATGAGCTCAAACGTGTTCTGTGAAGGAAGACACAGGGTCCCAGTGGACAGGTGGCAAGAGAGCTGCAGCCTGTCTTACCACATGTCCAAGGGGTCAGTTGGCTAAGTCCCACAAAGTGCCCTCTGTCCCCTCTTTCAACAGTGTCCTAACTGTGACCGGCAGAGGTTACACTGGGGAGGAACTTAGTTGGGACAGGCTAGTGGATCATGACCTGGCCCCATCTAATGTCTGAGCATTCACAATCCACTACCCCTGCCACAGGCGACTTCCCCTGCAGAGCAGCAGAGTGGCTGTGGTGTCCTGAGAGGCACTCCTAGGATCCAGGGCAGCCAGCCCTCCAGCAAGCAGATGTCCAGCATGGCAAGGCAGGGTAGAGGAACCTCTAGGGGACATGGAGACATGGGGACATGGCTTCTCCTGGCAGGTGGCCTCCTGGGCCGGAAGTTCCTGGTGGGATGGAAGGGGGCAGGGACAGGGCTCCCGAAGTGACTGGGAGCCTCTCAGCAGGGTCTGGGGTAGCCCTGGGTACCCGAGTAGCAGTGGACAGGAGCTGGGCTGGTGCATTCCCAGGGTCCTTACTACAGTCCTGGGCCCTGTGTGTGACACAGAAGTGTGTGTGAGACACAAGTCACAATGAGCTGAGGAGACTCCCACTGTAAGCACGGTGTGTCCTTTGTCCCCAGGCTTTCTCACTGTAGGCATCTGGGGGACGTGACTGCTGAGTAGGAGCAGAGGGAGGACACAGGACTTTGGGGCCACAACCTGCACCTGCATAAGAAACCTTGGACCCTGAGTGTCTCCAGCCGCTTTGGGTCCCAGCACAGCAGCCACAGCAGAAGGTGGGAGAGGCAGGTTGAAACCCTTAGAAAACATTTCAGGAACTGCAAAAGGTGTGATCTGCTCAA
>NW_022196910.1:1355877-1358333 GCF_008632895.1 Mastomys coucha | reverse complement strand
AAAAAAAAAAAAAAAAAAAAAAAAAGGTCCCCAGATGTCTACAAAAATGAGGAAGTTCTGCTTGTGAGCTGACTTCGCAGTCGCCTCCATGCCTACCCCCTGGGGAAAATATGCATAGGTGGAAATTATCTGGGACTGGACGGAGGTTCGAGCGGTCCCCGCTCCCACAGCTCACCCTGGGATCAGGTCAGATCATCTTCATGTTGAACTTGCGCGCGCCACCCTGGCCAGCCGCAGCCGCCGGACCGTCCACCTTTCGGAAGGAATATTCCACGGAGAAGTTATTCTTGTGCTGTCCGCGGCCGCGGCTCCACACAAACAGCAGTAGAAAGCAGAAGAGGACCACGCCCAGGAAGGTGATGCACCCCATGGCGGTGGACACAAGAATGGTGGTGAGGTCCAGCGGGAACCGGACGCCCACCTGCGTCTCGTTGTGCCCATCGCCCTGGGTCCGGTTGGCGGCCGGCTGGACGGTCAAGGTGGCGAAATAAGTGTCGTTCCCCCCCGCGTTGCTGGCCACGCACGTGTAGGTGCCAGTGTCCTGGGGCCGCGTGTCCGCGATGGCCAGGGTGCCCCCAGGCAGCACGCGTGCCCGACCCCGGCTGGCAGCCGTAACCGTGTGGTGCTGGGGCGTCACCCAGGCCACTGTGGGCGCGGGCTCACCCTCAGCGCGACACAGAAAGCGCACGTCGTCGCCCTCGGTGGCGGTCACGTGCTGCAGCCGCCTCTCCCGGATCTTGGGCTTGCGACACACGAAGTACTCGAAGAGCACAGAGTCGGGGAGATTGTGCAGGGCGTCGCCGCGCACCTCGGCGGGGGTGGCGCAGGCAGGGAGCCTCCCGTCGAAGTTCAGGGTCTTCCGTCTCTGCACGATCCACAGCAGGCGGCAGTCGCAGGCCAGCGGGTTGCCGTCGACGCGCAGCGTCTCGAGCGTGTTCACTGAGTGGAACGTGTTCTCCTCCAGCGTGGACAGCAGGTTGTCCGAGAGGTTGAGCAGGCGGATCTGTCGCAGCCCCACGAAGGCCTGCGGCTCGATGACCGCCAGCAGGGCTCCCGCTAGGTGCAGCTCGCGCAGGCGCACCAGGTCTCTGAAGGAGCCGCGCGGCACCATGCTGATGGGGTTGTGCGACAGGTTGAGGCACGTGAGGTGGGCCTGCTGTCGCAGCGCGGCGGCCGGCACAGCCGTGATGTTGGTGTGCGTGATGGACAGCGAGGTGAGGTTCAGCCCACGCAGGCTGCCCGGGGCCACCTCCTCCAGCAGTGGCCAGTTGTCGATCTCCAGATGCGAGAGTCCCGGAAGCTTCTGGAAATTCTGGTCCTCTAGGGCAGCGATGGCCAGGTGGCGCAGGCGCAGAGCGCCCAAGCCCCGCAGGTGACCCAGCGACTCCGGGGACAGTGACGTGAGATTGCAGCGTTCCAGTGTGAGCTCAGCCAGCCCCAGCAGCCCCGCGAAGGCCCTGCGGGAGATGAACACCAGGTCATTGTCGCCCACCTCCAGCCGCTGCAGGCTGCGTAGGTCCTGGAAGCTGAAATCCAGCAGGATGACCAGCTTGTTCTCGCTCAGGTCCAGCAGCGTGAGGCTGTCCAGATGCGTGAACACGCCTGGCGGGATGAGCTTCAGCTGGTTGCCACGGAGACGCAGGATACGCAGGCGGGGCAGGTTGGCGAAGGCCCCGGGCTCCACGTGGGCAATCACGTTATGGTTGAGGTCCAGCTCCTCCAGGGTAGGCAGCGAGGCCAGGTCCCCAGGGTTCAGGCAGCGGATACGGTTGCGGCTCAGCTCCAGCATCCGCGTCTCGGCAGGGATGCCTTCAGGAATGGCGGTCAGCCGGCGGCGCCCGCAGGCCACAGTGCGGGTAGACGCGGAGCACTCACAGCGTGCGGGGCAGCCCGTGGCCAGGGGCGCTGTGGGCAGCAGCAGCAAGTGCAGGCCCAGCATGTGCAGCCAGCAGGTCATGGTGTAGGGTCTGGGCCTAGGGCCACACCAGCATAGTCCAGGACAGCTAGAATGGGAAGAGAGTTAGACTACATCAGTCAGTATTCATGGTTCCCAGCTAGACACAAGGATGCTGACCCATGACAGCACACCTAGCAAATCTCGACACAGATGCCCACAGTGACAGTACACATGATAGAAACCAAGGGCCCATGGACAAACAGCAGAAAAAGTGTGGGGCATCCACGTTGGAGTATTACTCACTCATGAAAGGGAGTGAGGCTCTGACACATACCTCCAGGACCCTTGAGGACACTGCTCGGTGAAAGACCATGTCCCAGAAGACCACATAGTGGGACTCCATGACATACCCAGTTTAAAACAAGTTCTCGCTGGGCGGTGGTGGCGCATGCCTTTAATCCCAGCACTTGGGAGGCAGAGGTAGGCAGATCTCTGAGTTCAAGGCCAGCCTGGTCTACACAGAGTGAGTTCCAGGACAGCCAGGGCTACACAGAGAAAC
>NW_022196910.1:1332156-1355718 GCF_008632895.1 Mastomys coucha | reverse complement strand
GAGAGAGAGAGAGAGAGAGAGAGAGGGAGGGAGAGGAAAATTCCTGCCCTGCACCTCGACAGGCCTAGTAAACACTGTTGAGTTTGTCTGGAGTCTGGTACTGTGACAAAGAAGAGAAGAGACCCAGATGATCGTGATGACCCTCAGTGGCTGTGAGATAGTTACTCTAGCTAGGACGGAGGAACAGCCAGAAAATGCCCTAAGGCTGGATTGAACGCTAA
Source organism: Mastomys coucha (assembly GCF_008632895.1). Lineage (NCBI taxonomy): Eukaryota > Metazoa > Chordata > Mammalia > Rodentia > Muridae > Mastomys > Mastomys coucha. The sequence continues at coordinate 1,355,497 of NW_022196910.1, read as the reverse complement.
TGGAGCAATTGGTGGGGACTGGGGACCAGAGTGGGCAGGGAGCTAAGATGCCAATAGATGATGAGACATCTTGCAGTGCCGGCCTGACTAGGCTGGACCAGTGTTTCTCTCAGGCAGCCTGACTACCCCAGACCCAGGGGTCGAGGTAGCAGAGGGACAGCTGGACTGAGCTGCCTGGCCTCTTTTGCAACACGGCTTCCCATCTGCCATGCAGCTATTTATGGCATGTTAACAGCTGAAGCCCCCCAGGCAAGACTACCAGCACAGAGCAGACGGGCAGCCCTGGCGATGAGTAAGTATGCCAGGCTTGTGAGGAGAGACTGAAAGGAAGGCACAGGTATGAAGGAGAGCCCCTGCTAGGAATTCCCCGGTGAGGGGCAGGGAGCATGGTCAGGGTGGAGGCCACGCCTAGAATCAGGAGGGGAGCTCCGCCCAGGATTCCCCAGTAAGGGGTAGGAGGCGTGGTCAGGAGTGGAGTCCCCTTGAATCCTGTCTTCACTTTCACTGTCTTTCTGTGCTGTGTTCGCCTGTGTGGAGCCCAGAGGTGACGTCCTCTGCAGTCATCCTCACCCTTGTCTTTTGGGACCCAAAGTCTGATGATTGGGCTAGGATGTTCAGCCATGACCCCCAGGGGTCCTCCTATTTCTTCAGCATTGAAATACAGAAGTGTGCCCTCATGCCAGCTTTTCTGTGGGGATTTGAACTCAGGTCTTCTGGCTTGTGCAATGGCACCTCACGACTGAGCCATTCCCATCACAGCATCCTACAAGCTTCCCAGTGTTTAGTCCTTGAACCAGAGCACCTCTCGGACTTTGCTGCACGTGTGGTTTTTTGAAGTGGGGCTTCAGGTAGCCCAGATTGGCCTGGAACCGCCTATATAGGTGGTCTTAAACACCTGATCTTTGTTTCTGCCTCCGGAGTCGCTAGGCTCAGAAAAGACCTGCCACATCTGGCAGAAAGTGCCTAGTATTGACAGGTCAAGTGTCTCTAGGTTGCTGTCACTGAACCACCGTCTCCCAGAGCGATCCCTGATGCTGATGGCCCCTGAACCCGCTCTGGCCCTGGCTTGTCATACTTCAGCCACCATATCCCTCCAGGGCACCACCGGCAAGTGCTCTCTCTATAATTACTTCACCAGGCAGGGACAGCAGATCTCTTGAGCCAGCTCAGCAGGGGCCACTCAAAGGGTGACCTAGTTTTTCAACTCTAACCTCTCCTGGCAGGCCTGGCCCTGTCATCTCCTCTGCAGGGTGACTGAAAAGCTTCAGGGCTGTGGTGTGGTGGGGAGGGGGAAGGGTGGGCAGCTGTCCGAAGCAACTGCCAGCTTTCAGCTTGGACCCTGACCCTTCTTGCTGTGTGCCTACAGGACTTTACCTGCCCTTTTCCGGTGTGTGCTGACTGTGGCATGTAAGGGTGGGAGGTGGAGTCACCCTCCCCATGTGTTTTCTCAGTGAGAGGGACAGTGGATGGCCCGGCAGGAATACTAGGAGCCTGAGCATTGCTGTAGGGTCGAAGGCAATCACTGGCCCCTCAAGTTGAAGAAGGCAGGCAGGGAGAGGGTGTCCAGGGACACTGGGAAGTGGAGTGGCTAGATAGGCTGGTTTCTCTGTTCCCTCTCTTGCCCTGTGGCCTTGGGGGAAGGTTATTTTCAAAGCCATCTCTCTGGGTCCTGGCCCCTGGCCTACAGAGGACTGGACTACCGTGTGGCTTTTTTGTTCTTGCTGTAGACTTTGCCACACCAAAGCTTAGGCGGGTCTCAAACTGTCAGCAATCCTCCTGCCTCAACCTCCTGAGGTCTGACAAAGAAAAGGCAGTAGAACTGGCTAGTCATCTCTTTTTGGCCTTGTGTCATTTGAGTTGCCCTGGGCTCCTCTCAATCCACCTCCAGGGACAGGGAGCCAAGAAAAGGGGTGCGTTTCTCTACTCCCACTAACACCCCTCCAGGTGCTGGCAGCTCCGTCAAACAAATATAAAGAGGCCTCCCAAACGTACTGAGAGTGACAGCACTCACCTGTTACCCCATTGCCCCGGAAACTCAGGCAGGAGGAATGTCAATTTCAGGACCACCTGAAACTTAGTGAGACCCTCCCTCAAGATAAAAAAGCCAAGAGTCTGGAGAGGCAGTCCTGTAGTCAGAGCTCTGACAGCTCTGCTGGGGTTGGCTCCTAGTACCACACGGCAGCTCCTAAACCCTGACATTCCGTTCCCAGGGCATCTGACGCCTTCTTCTGGTTCCCTGGGACACTGCACATACGCGATGCATACTCATACATGCAGGCAACATACTGCACATACAGAATAAATACATAAATCTGGGGGATAATTAGCCAGTCATGATGGCTCACACGCTTAATCCTAGCACTCAGGAGGCAGATCTCTGTGAGCCTGGTCTACAGAGTGAGTTCTAGGATAGCCAGGGCTACACAGAGAAACCCTGTTTCAAACAAAAACAAAAACAAAAACCCATATCCCCCTCAAACCCAAATGAGTTAAAAAGAAATGAAAAAGAAAAACAGTTAAAAAAAAAGAAAGCTGGATTGTGGCTCAGGGGTGGAACCCCCTTGGAATGCCCCAGTGACTGGGGGCGTGGTCTCAGGGGTGGAGCACTTGTCTAGGCAGCCAGAGACCCAGGGTTCCATTCCTGACACTGCGGGGGTGGGGGTGGTTGGGAGGGGGAGTCTAAAAGGGACACTTTTAATTCAAAGGCCCCTCTGAGGCTGTGCACCTGACCACAGGATAGCTACCTCACGTAGCACAATCTAGAACCACCTGGCTTCTCTCTCACTCCACCCCATGGTGGAACCCTTGGTGCTGGGCTGTCTGGGTTGGCTCAGGCAGCCACCACTGAGATCACTCTGGGTGGGCTTCCAGGGTCTGGCAAGCCCAGTATGAACTCTGTGGAAGAGCCAAGCCTAAGGCTTCAAGGACATGACTCATTAATATGCATGAGAAGCCACCGCAGTGGCCTTGGCAGGGCCTGATTGCAGGGTCCAGCCTGCCCAGTCACTCTCTCCTCCCAACCCGTAGCTCATGTCACCCTGGGATGGGGTCCCATGATTTCAAGTGGACCCCCAGGGCCTCTAAGTACATTCTCATATAACAAATGCCTCTACCTCAGACCTCCATCACCCTGCCCTCCTCCAGCCTCCAGCTATCCACAAATCCACATCTGATTCTCCCATTCTGGACATTTCCTATCCTGGAGTCCCACACCAGGTGTCCCTACTGTATCCCTGTAGTTCGCTGAGGGTGAGCAGGCATAAAAATTACGAACAAACAAAGGTTTGGAAACGAACTGAAGGTTTGGAAAACCTTCCAGAGGTGTTCAGGGCTACAGGATGGTGAAGGGTGGCACAGAGGGATCGGGTCACCCTGTCCCATGCTCTGGTAGAGCAAAGGTATTCCCACTCAGCCTGGGACAATAGGGAGCCAGGGAGAGATACAGAGCAGGAGAGCAGCCAGTCGGATACGCTTTATGAAGCGCTTACCGTCACACCTGCCTGCCTGAGTTCCGTCCCTGGGTCCACACAGTGTTAGAGGAGATCTGACTCCCACCCGTTGGCCTCTGACCTCCAGGAATGTGTTCACATTTGCACACACACCGTCCAGACACCCAGGGTCAGGGCCTGCTCCACCATGTCTCTGTGGGCAGAAAGGCGTCCATCTCTCACCAGCCTCAGCTTCCCACACTGCAGAAGGCCAACCAGGACTCCAGGGCTGCTGGGGTCTTGTCCTTTGATTGGCTTGCTTCCACCAGGTGCTGCCTTGGTTAGGAGCAGGTCTCCAACTCACTCTCATTCCTTCATTCAACAAGCATTTAGTAGCACCTGCTGGATGCCTGCTGCTGATCTCGGTCTTAACGGAAATGGGACCATGGTGGTAGGGATTGGCCACCTCCCGGGTAGACAGGACATGGCTGATGGGCCCAAGCTGAGGACTGTCCTGGATCTTCTGGGGCCCACTGTTACCTTTGGGGTTGTGGGAAGGAAGTAGGCAGGAAGCCGAGGCAGAAAAACTAGATTTTGTGACCCTGAGTCCATGGAGGGAGGAGGGAGCCATGAGCCATGGAGGTGGGACCTCCACACCACGACATTGCTGGGGATGTTCCCTGGGCCAGCCTGGGTCTTAGGAAGGAGCATGTGCGAATGGCAAGTGGTGGCTTCTTCCAGTAGCTGGGGGAAACTCGCACCCAGGGTCGAGGTGGTTTGGAGGAGGGAGTGGCATGTGGCGTCTGGCATCCAGACACTGTCACTCGTTAATGGGAAGATGGTTTTGTTCCCTGCTCTGAGGTCTTAACACCTACCAAAGCCACACTGTGGGGGTTGGCTAGAGGTCCCCAAGGCCTACACTCATGGGACAGTCTGGAAAACAGAGGTCTCTCCTCCCAGCCTCCTAACTCTCTGGCCCAAGGGGAGGCAGAGTATGGCTGTGGCATCCTGGGTCCCCTAGGCCACAAGACACTGAGGCCCTGGCCTGGGAAAGTTGAACCTGTGAGCCGGGCAGTGGTGGCGCACACCTTTAATCCCCAGCACTTGGGAGGCAGAGGCAGGCGGATTTCTGAGTTCGAGGCCAGCCTGGTCTACAGAGGGAGTTCCAGGACAGCCAGGGCTACACAGAGAAACCCTGTCTCAACTCCACCCCCCGAAAAAAATAAGATGGACCCATGTGCTGGGGGTGACAGGCTTCAGTGGCCTCCTGTCCTTCACCCATGGGTCCCCCCCACTACAATAAGAGTGCAGGGATAAAGTGGGGTGAGGACAGGCCTGGCACGCCCCCACACAGCACCCCCTCTCTGAGGTATACTTTTGGGAATACTCCCAGCCCCCACCTCCAGGGCTGGTACATTCTCCGTCCTAGATCTCAGCCCTCCTGGGCCTTTAATCCATGACAATTCATTAAGGCCTAATTAGCCTCCATCTGCCGTGGGTCCCCGGCCACTGTTTTGGGGGTGGGAGGCTGCTGACCCAATTTCCTTAATAGCCTGAGGGGAGTAGCAGCTCCCCACTGCCCACCCTAGCAGTGAAGGAGAGGAAGGTTCTAGACTGGCAAACACTCAATCCGCAATGTGCGTAGGGTCCGCTCATTCACTAGCCCTGAGAACAGAAATGGCAGCATTCGTGGGAGGGGAGGAGACTCGGGGATCGGGACTTGACACCCTGGTCCTGGGGGGAAGTCCTTGCCAGGTTGGGATGTCAATCGTAGGAAGGAACCAGAAACAGAAGAGCAGCTAGGAAGCTGAGGGGACCCCCACTGAGCCTTCCACCCTGTCCTGGGGTCCTGGGTGTCTGTGTGAAGGGGACCCCAGCTCACTCACCTGTGAGCATTGGAAATCGAGTCTCACGCCAGCTCTGTTTTTACTAAATCCCAACTCCTCATTGTTCTCAAGCTCAAGACTGACAGGGGAGGCCGTGGGTGGCTCACCCGGGCTGCCCACACAGAAAGCAGTAGCTGGGAAAGAGTTCTAAAAGGCTTCCTTCCTACCTGGCGAGCTGCGAGTGAGTCAGGAGTGCCCGGGGGAAGAGGCACAAAAACCTTGGCTTTGGGACCTTGTATGCTCCTACCCTCCAGGCACCATCATGTGCCTGTGCCTGGCTGCTGCTGGGGGTGGATGGCAGCGGCCACCCCCACTCTACAGATGGAAACACTGAGGCCGGGCGTGCATGCGTGCCACTCGGTGGGAGCTAACAAAGGGACTCTTCAACATCCTAGCTTCCCTGATGCAAGGACAGCGCCTGGTTGGACCGGGACTTGACACCTTGGTCTTGGGAGGAGGTGGTGGCCGGGATGGGGTGTCAATTGTTGGAAGGAACCAGGGACAGAAGAGCAATTAGGAAGCTGAGGGACCCCCTCACTGAGCCTACCACCCCATCCTGGGTGTCTTTTTCCTCCCGCCCCACCTCATGTGGGTGTCTGTGTCGAAGGGACACCCATGGAGTGAACTGACACCATAAGCCTCCCCTGCAGCTCAGAGGTGAAGGGACAGGGCTGAGCTCTTTGAACCCTCAAGTCCCCGAGGGGTGCTGCTTCCAACCTGAGCCCCTCTACCTCATGTCACTCACCTCTTAACACACTTCTTACAACCTTTGTAACCTGGTGCCTCCTCCAGGGAGCCAGCCTGGGTTATCCTCAGCCTGATACTTCTGTTCTTGCTAAAAGTCTCCCAAGTTCCAAGCCCTAATAGCCCCTCCCTGTCACCAAAGACAGGCATCAGATGCCCCACCCACCCACCAAACCATACTGAGCGGGGTCTCAGGCCCTGCCTGGGCTCTGGGTTCCCCTCCACACACATCAAGAAGCCTACTAGCACCAATACAGCTTCTCAAATGCACCAGACCCCCAAGTTCTGAGTACTCCCCACTGGGAGGAGGGACACCTGTGTCTTGGGGACTCTGGCATTAGGAGCCCTTGATCATAAGGTGGGGTGGGAACACTGCACCGTGGCCAACTGGAACCCGAGCTCTGAGCCTCTCAACTTGTTGAATGGGGCCCAGTGGCCTCCCTGGTCAGGCCCAGTGCCCAGGGGACACAGGCCTGGCCTGTGGGATGGGATAGACAGACGCCCCCAACACTGTGGTCGCTACCGGGACACAGGCCTGCCCAGTGGGGGGCTTTGCACAACAGCCCAGTCCTTCCCTACGAGATCGAGACCCCCAAAATGTGTGAGTCCCGCTTGTAGACCCCCCCAATTCACCTCGCGCGCATCGCCCTGCACTGGCTGGCGGGGAATCTCAGGGCGCCCAGCCGCGGCTCCATCCCGGGTGTCCCCCTGCCGCAGTGCGCATCACCATTCCGCGTCCCCCAGGATGCTCACCCACATGCGCCCCTCAATACCCTAGGCTCTGCATCTCTGGAGGCGGGTTGGACCCTGAAGTTTCCCCGGGGGGTGCAGAAGGGCTGGAGAGGAGCGCGCGTGGGGGGCCTGAAGGGGTCCCCGGACTGCAGCGCTGTCACTCACCTGGGCGGCTCCTCCTCGGACGGCGCAAGGGGCCGCTCGGAGCCGCCACCAGCCGCCGCCACGGCCGCCACCGCCACCACCGCCGCCACCTCCCGGGCTCCGCCGTGCGCGTCCCCGGCGCGCATTCCCGTGCGCATGGCCAGGGCGCGCGCGAGCTGCAAGGGGCGCGCGCGACAACACGTGTTGAAGCAGGTCCCGGGCAGACGGGGACGCAGCACCCGAGTACCCCGCGTGCCTAGCACATCCCTGTCTCGGAGCCTCCGCAGACAATAAGTACCGAGAAATGCTTGAGGGCTCCCCAGATACGACAGGTTGTCCCGTTGGAACGTTCTGGAAATTGCCAACTCTCCGCTGTCTCCTCCCTCCCAGGACAGGCCTCCACCATCTGCACTGTACCGCACACCTGCCAAGTCTCATCCCTAGTGGCCTTGCTCCTCCGTGAGTCCCAGAGCCCGCCTTGGCTCCCTGCTGCTCCTCTGCCGGCCTTAACTCCAGCTGCCATCCGCAGCGGTGGCTACCGGCCTCCCGTCTTCTTCCATGTGCCTGGGACTGCGCTGTGCACTTTGGCACGTACAGCCTAGTGTGGGGAGTAGGTAGATGGATGCATACATTACATAGGGGAACATGGCGAGAACCCAGAGGTAAGAGGAGGAGCCAGAGAGGAGGCTCAGCAGCCAGAGCACTGGCTGCTCTTGCTGAGGAATGCTGGTTCGGGTCCCAGCACCCACATAGCAACTCACAACCATCTGTGACTCCAGTTCCGAGGGACCCGAGGCCACCTCCTGGTCTGTGAGCTCCTGCATGCAATGCACAGAGTTAAAAATAAGATAAATTGCCGGGCGGTGGTGGTGTATGCCTTTAATCCCAGCACTTGGGAGGCAGAGGCAGGCGGATTTCTGAGTTCGAGGCCAGCCTGGTCTACAGAGTGAGTTCCAGGACAGCCAGGGCTACACTGACAAGCCATGGCTCAAAATAAACTAAATTTACAAACAAAGGAGTGTGTGTGCCTGGCCCTGTCGGGTGAAAGGCCACACTGCCCGGAGGTCCCCCCTAAGCCACCCCCTTCTGAGAGTGGGAACCCAGCGCTCCCTCGTGGGAAGCAGCCTAAGCAGAAAGGAAACAGGAGTTGGGGGATGGCCCAACCAGACCAGCACCTCCCAAGGTGGGGGCTCAGGCCGTGGGGTCCAGGATGGGAGATCTGAAAGGGATCTGTCCTTCTCGCTGTAGCAATCTGAATGTGCTGGAGGCTCAGCAGCCCTTGTCCCTGGAGAGGGGTGACCTGTAGGCCTAGCTGCAGGGAGCCGGGCATGCCCTGCACACCCCTCTTGTGTGCCCTCTCTGTCCTACAGAAAGGTTTAGTGGCAGGCAGCTCTGCTACCTGTGGCTCAAGCAGGCTCCTTTCCCAGACTATCCTATTGGCCTGAGGCCCAGACCAGGCCCCTGCCCGAGCCAAGAGGCAGGAAGCCCGTGCCCGCGCCCCCCCCACAATATCCTTGGAGGTGGACCCCAATTCCACACCAGGCTGGACCCCAGGCGGATTGCATCCCTTCTCTGAGTCTCTGAGGTTGTGACCATTGGCTCTGGGGACTCCTGGACAAGCATTGGTTGAGTGCCTACTGCACACAAAGCTACATGGTATACCAGGCTTTGCTATTGGGAAACTATGACCAAACTATGACCAAAGTGAGAGGTGGATGCTGGGAGGCTCAGAGACGTGGCTGCCTGCCTGAGTCCCATTCTAGGTCCTAACCATCTAGTCCACCCGCAAGGACCAAGGAGCTCCCATGCCTAACACTGCAGACTACAGCTTTAATGACTGGGGGGGTGGGACCAGGGCAGGAGGGGGCTCCATCCACCTTCCTTTCATTACTCTGCAGAAGAGAGAGCGACAGCAGGCGGGGCCGCAGCCGAGGGGGTCTGGCTCCCACCACAGGACCTTTGCACATGCTGTTCCGGCTGCAGAGCAGAACGCCTTCCCCAGCGTCTGCCCTGCCCGCCCCTGCTTCCTCCTGACTCACATCCCCACCCGGCCGCCTTCTGTCCCCCGTTCCCTGCCTCCCTGCAATTTCCTAAGATATCCTATAATTTACTCATTCATCCTATTTATGTCTGCCCTTCCCCCTTTCTTCTGAGCACGGCCTCCCTGCACGCGCTTAGCGTTCAATAGACTCCCAGTTGAACTAGCGACATAAGTGATGGCAAACTGGACAGGGGTGGTCTGAGCAGGAGAGCATGCGTTTCCAAAGACCAAGGAATCCCCTGCCCTCTCCCCTCAGCCAGTGTGTCACCCATGGGAGTCAGCTGAGGACAGAGATGTGCTTGAGCAATGCATACAGCCAGCACTTAATAGGCTCTAAACTTGTGTGTAAGGCCTCGATGAGGGTGGTGGGTGTGAAGTACCCAGGCCCAGCTGCTGGGTGACCATGGGATGTCTCTTGCCCATTCTGAGCTCAGTGTTCCTGGCATTTTCCCCCATCCCCACCCCCAGCCTGCAGCTCTTCTGAGCCACTTCAGTGGGGAGGCTGCGTGGGAGAGCTGCAGGAGGGTCACAGCCTCTCAGGCAGTGGAGCAGTTAGCACCTGGTTGCCAAGGCTACGACCACCTGTGGAGGTGACGTTGCCACGGAGATGGACCACCTGGGTGAAAAGGGTGGCTCCTGCTGATGGGGGAAGCGTGGGTGTGGCTGGGGGGGCAGTGACTGCCTGGGGGACAGGCATGCTCAGTGTGGTCTGGGGAGAGCGAGGGGATCCCCATGCAGAACTTCAGTAAGGATCCGGATACACAGGAATGGGTTCTGAAATGAAATGCCCTATGTCTCTTCCCTTTTAGATCGTGATTGCCATAGTTGTGTGGCACCTTCCAAGCAGCTGGGGTATCTGTACTGCCCCAGCTCCTGACCAGTGGCCTTCCCTATGTACATAGAGGGTAGTGGTCAGATATCAAGGTGTGAAGCGACAGGTTCCAGGTGACTTAAGCCTAGCCCCAGATTGGCAGGCTCAGTGCTGTGCATCCTCAGGTTAGTGACAAACCTCTCTGAGCCCTAATAGCTCCATCTGTAAACTGTGAATCAGGTTAACAAGCCCCAGTGGCTTTAAGCAGGTATGTGGTATCCCCAAGGCTGTCTGTGGTCAAAAATAAATGTTTAGGCAGTTACAGGGGTGGTGGCATTGGAAGAGGTACAAACACTACCTGAAGGGTACCTGGGAGACACAGAGAATTCTAGGCAGGGAGGATTACAGCTGGGTTTGCCTGATAATATGGGATGATCCTCTGTGCTCCATAGGACCTGCACCCACTCCCAAAGGGAACATATAAAAATGGCCTCATGTTCCTGGCCAGCCAGGACTATAGAGGCTCTGTCTCAAAACACAAAAGAAAGGGAGGGAGGGAGGGAGGGGAGGGGAAGGAAGGGGGCGGGCTCTTGACCCTAGAGGGGTTTTCAGTGGATAGAGCACCAGCTGCTCTTACAGAGCTCCTGAGTTCAGTTCCCAGCAGTCACAGGGCAGCTTACACTGTGACTCTAGCTCCAGGGGACCCGATGCCCCCATCTGGCCTGCTCAGAAATGGCACACACGTGCACAGACGGACGTGCAGGCAACAGGAACGGATCTATAAAAAGGAAAAAAGAAAGAAAAGCTCTCTAGAGCCAGAGCATGGCTCAGGAGGGAAAGGTGCTTGTTATCAGGCATGGGGACCTGATCTTGGAGCTCCAGAATTCGAAGCTGGGCCACATATAAACACACATTTGTTTTTTTGTTTTTTGTTTTTTTTTTTTAGATTTATTTATTTATTATGTGTAAGTACACTGTAGCTGTCAGACGCACCAGAAGAAGGCGTCAGATCTCATTACGAGTGGTTGTGAGCCACCATGTGGTTGCTGGGATTTGAACTCATGACCTTCCGAAGAGCAGTCGGTGCTCTTCCCCGCTGAGCCATCTCACCAGCCCTGGTTTTTTTTTTTTTTTGTTTGTTTGTTTTGTTTTTTCCAGACAGGGTTTCTCTGGGTAGCCCTAGCTGTCCTGGAACTCACTGTGTAGACCAGGTGGCCTCGAACTCAAGAGATCTGCCTGCCTCTGACTCCCAAGTGCTGGGGTTAAAATTGTGCACCACCACAATTTTTTAAAAAAAGCCCAGCACCAATTTTTTAAAAAAAGATTTATTCATCTGAATAAAGATTTATGTGTCTGAAAACTGTTGCTGTCTTCAGACACCCCAGAAGAGGGCATCAGATCACATTACAGATGATTGTTAAGCCACCATGTGATTGCTGGGAATTGAACTCAAGCCCCCTGGAAGAGCAACCAGTACTCTTAACCACTGAGCCGTCTCTCTAGCCCCAGTTCTTGTTTTTGTTTTGTTTTGTTTTGTTTTAAAAAACAACTATTTTATGTGGCTCCAGCCCCCAGCATCAAGTTTTAAAAATTATGTCATACATCTACTCTATGTGTGGGTCATGTGCTTCTGCCACATGCAGAGGTCAACTTGTGAGCGTCCCAGGGCAGAACTCAGGCCTCAGGCTGGGTGCCAAGTGCCTTCACTCATGGTTGGGACAGACTCACCACTGCCCTCATCTGAACAGGATCTCGCTATGTGGCACTAACCAGCCTGCAGCTTGTCATCCTCCTGTGTCAGCGTTCTTCAGTGGGATCGGGCCTGGCAGCCTGTGGATAAAGGTTTTCCTGGACAGTGTTGCTATGTCATGCAGGCTGGCCTCAGACCTCGATGTAGACTTCTGTGATCCGAAGAGCCAGGACAACGACAGGTGCATCTCCTCCATACCTGGCTGGGTTCAGTTGCTAGTGTGGCGAAGACTATGCCCAGGTAGCGAGGGTTCCTATCTCAGAAACTGGCTGGGAAATATCCCTTCTGCCTCTGGGGTCTAAAAGACTTGGGGGAGTGAGATCCTGGGAACTTTCCAGAGCCGATTGGTTTTTGTGGTTTGTGGGGCTGGGAAAGAACCCAAGGTGCCAATGCTGAACAAGTGCTCACCCCGGAGCTCCGCCCCCAGCCCTTGACGGTAGCCCTACACCTGACCACTCCCCCAGCCCCTCACTGGGAATTGTAGGTGAGGCTCCACCCCTGACCATGCCCCAAGCCCTTCACTGGGGGATTCTGGGTGGGGTTCCATACTGACCACGCCCTCTGCTGGCTCACTGAGGTTTTCTAGTTTGGATCTACACTTGTGTAGGTGTAGATTGTACATCTCTTTGAAGGAAGGAGTTAGGGGATGAGTGATGTCAGGTGACCCTATGGATATGGCTGAATCACAAACCTATTTTTGACAGCAGTAGCCAGGGAGGCACTAGGTGGAAGGGGGAGTGTGGGTGGATCCCCAAGTGGCTGTGGATCTGGTTTCTACCACTGAGTTCATGTCAAGGACGAAGGACAACTTGTGGAAGTCAGTTCTCCCCACCACCATGTGGGTTCTGGGGATGGAAGTCAGGTTATCAGACTCGGCAGCAAGGGCCTTTAGCCACTGGTCCATCCGGCCAGCCAGGTTTTGTTTTTTTGATACTGGGTCTGAATATACCGCCCAGACTGGCCTTGAATTGGTGATCCTCCTGGCTCAGCGGTCCCATAGTTGGGCTCCCAGGCATGCAGTACCCAGTCTGGCCCTCTCGACTTCCATCTCCTGCCTTAACTGTCTGCCCCCTCCCCTCCTGATCACACTGCTGCCCAGCATGAGAATGTTAGTGGCTACAGGCCCTGTGGGCTCTGCTGCTTAAGGTGAGCCCTGCTGGATACTGGGAGTGAGCTGTGGAGAGAGGGCCACTAAGCTCACCCACTAGAGTTTTTTATTGGGTGAGAGACCTGGATCCTGCCCCTCCCCTCCCAGATAGGGACAGCTGCAGAGCCCATGGGAAGTGCAGAGGTAACTGGGCCCCTTTGGAAGAGCTGCAGAGAGATCCCAGAGCTTCAGGCTGTGACATGGGGCTGGATTCCCTGGTGCATCCTAACTTGCTCCTTTGGAGAGGGATGTGTTCCCCAGAAGCCAACCGTGCCTGGATTCTTCCTGAAGGAATCCACTTCTCATGGCCAGCCTGGGTCAGGCCTCAGGCGTCCAGGTCGCTGAGCAGACGGTGACACGTCTGTTATAGGTGGGTTAGGGTTTAGGTGGGTCCTTCCGGGACTACGCCAGGGCCGGAGCAAGGGCTCCCTTTGTCTGTCTGGGATGCACCTGTGGTGTGAGAGAGATGTCCCTTTTCCATTGTCCTGGCTAGACTCTGTCCCCACTTGCTTCCACTACCCCTCCCCCGATTCCTCATTCCCGTGTAGCCAAAGATGACCCTAAACTTGTTTTTGGTTTATTTTCGAGACAGGGTTTCTCTGTGTAGCCCTGGCTATCCTGGAACTCACTCTGCAGACCAGGCTGGCTTCAAACTCAGAAATCCACCTGCCTCTGCCTCCCAAGTGCTGGGATTAAAGGTGTGCACCACCACCGCCCGGCTTGTTTTGTTTTGTTTTTTGTTTTTTTGTTTTTGACCCTAAACTTGTAATCCTCCAGCCTTCCAGTCCCCAGTGCAGCCTGATAAGTGCCGGCAAGCACTGTCTTCAAGCTACAGACATAGCTAGCCCTGTAGATTTGGACCCTCCTTATGGCACCTGTATCCCCATGTCCCCCATCAGCATCCCATGTCGCCTAATCTGCATCCCCACGTCCTGTGTAGTTAGAGAAGGATTGGGTGCCACAGAGGAGAGGGAGGCAGCAGTGGAGAGGTACTGTGAGCAGCCTGTGTTAGGTAGAGGCTGTAAGACAGTAGGTGGGAGTTTCTCACCATCTCTGGGCCTCAGCTCTTTATCAAAATGCAGAATGGGGACTATGTAAATGGAGAAAGGCTGGGTGAGCCAGACAAGGCAGGTGGGGTGAGGAGAGGCAGAACTGCTGACCATAAGTACCCGTAGGATCTGGCCCACTTCCTGAAGCTTCTGGAAGCTGCTGTGACAGTGGCAGCTCAGGGGTGTCCTGTCGATCTGCGGTCATGCTGTGGCCTGGCTGTTAGTCTCAGTCTGCAGTGTCTCTGGCAGGGTATCCTAGAGTAGGGCCTCCCTGCACAAGACCTCTGCAAAGGGCCTCTGCGAAGATCTGCAAGCCAAGGGTGACAGGCACGTGCAGCAGGCTGGGCCCCTGGACTGATGGCAGGAGCCCCCTGATGCAGCCCTGAGGCCTGTGTTGGCCACTGGGGAGCTGGAAGGGCAGGATCCGGTGGGATCTGGGCCGGAGTCAGGGGCCAGCCAGTCAGCCTGGCGAGTAGAGTGGGAGGGAGGCTGGATCCTGTGTGTTGCTGCACTGTTGCCCTGGATCCTGCCCCCTGCTCTGCTTCCTCTGCCCTCATCTAAGTCTCCATAGTCTCTCCTTCCTTGTCTGCCTTTCTCCCCTCTGACTCCTAGTAAAATATTAAAATTTCAATGTAATATTAAGGAAAAACATTAAATATTAAATGTCTCCTTTTAAAAATATTAAAACACTGAGCTGGATCCAGCTCCCCAGGCTTTGATCACTTTTTCCCATCCCAAGGTGACATGGGACTCTTCAGACACATCTGACCCTTTGGCTTTTTGGCAGAACATCATTGTCTACAAAACTCACAGTCACGCACCCGTGAAACCTCAAACTTAAAATAAAAATTAGAGGCCAGGCATGGATGGGTCTTTAATCCCAGCACTCAGGAGGCAGAGGCAGGCGGGTCTTTGCAAATTCAAGGCTAGCCTGATCTACAGACATAATTCCAGGACAGTCAGGGGCTGTCTTGAAAAACAAACAAAAATGCTCACCACTAGTGGGATTCTTCTATACATATTGTGTACTACACTCTGCAATTCAATGCTGGGCTGCCAGCAAGTTTCTGCAGTGTCATATTGTGTAACAAACATCCACAGAGGAGCATTAAGGTCTTCATTATGTCATGTGGCTGTCCACTGTAGTTTTCATTTTATTTATTTCTGTGTTTGTATTTTAGAGTACAAGCACCATGACATTTGCAGGAGGTTTTTCCTCTGTAGGCTCTGTAGGGACCAAACTGAGGTCATCAGGCTTGAAGGCAAACACCTTTACCCGTGGACCCCCGTCACTGGCTTGTTTTTTGTATGGCTGAATGAGGTCTTGCTCTGTAGCCCAGGCTGTCCTGGAACGGGCCACCCTTCTGCTTTGGTCTCTCAAGTGCAGGGCCAACAGATATTTGCTGGCCCCAAAGAGAAAGGGCCTGCACTTTTCTGTCTCCAGGGGACAAGTGCTAGGCTGGCTCCTAGTCCCTGTCATGACCTGGCATATGCACAGCCTACTCAAGCATGAGGGCTACAAGGAAAAGTAACTTGGAACCTAGCAGGAGACACCCTATTGCGCAGATCATCCACCCATGATGGGCAGGCAGCTGTTAGCTTTTAGAAACTGGGTCGGTCACTCCCGGATGAAGTGATTTCATGCCAGTTTCTGAGCTCTGAGCCTCCAGGGCCTGTGACGTCACTGCTCTATGGCAGGGCTGGCGTGTCCACACTCCTAGATTGTAGTTCCTCCCCCTAAGTTACACAGTGTGAGGAAGGGGGGCACAGACTTTACTCTCCATGGTTTGTTACCTGCAGGGGAGGTGGCGTTTTGAGGAGGGTCGTGGACAAGCCTTGCTAACTTAAGGGGTGCTGAGGGGAGGGTTGGCTGCCCCTACTTAATATCCTCCTTGGCTTCTGGGAGTGCTAGGTAGGGCTGGTTGGCTGGCTGCACATTTTGTTTTTTCTACTGAGGAGCAGGGAGACTGACTCTGGCCTTGGGTCACATCTTCATGGAGTCATGTTTTCTGCTAGGCTCCCCAAACTTAAGAGTGGACTGATTCCCCCTGAGGGTTGTAGCCGTGGTGTCCTGTGCTCCATGTGCCAGAGGCTGCAGGGAGCCTCTCCAGCCTGAGGAACCTCCGGGCCCAGGACCCCTGCTAGCCAGTCCTCTTCTCAGGTCTTCCTGGTTCCCCTGAGCAGAGAGAACAGGCATGGGCCAGTGCTGAGGGGATGCCATATGGAGGAAGGCCAGGTCATGGCAGTTCTAGGAGTGGTCTTCTTGCCATAGCCCATCAGGTGAGGCTGGCTGGGCTGGGGGACCTCAGGCGCCCAGGTTTCTCCCATCCCTGTGCTGGTCCCCGGATGTGCTGTGCTCTGCCCTGGACCACAGTGACTGAGAAAGGTCTCCACCTGGCCCTGGCTTCTTCAAAGATCAAAGTTACAGAGCAGAAGGGGAGGGCACCAGGATGCTCACATGGGCAATTTTATTAAAAAAACAAAAAACAAAACAAGAACAAAAGACCAAAACATCAAACAGAAGTTCGCCCCATGGAAGGCAGGTCCCCAGGGCTGAGCTGCCCTCCTTTGGGGGCTGGGCGGCCCTCCATTGCAGCTAAGCGTCTTGCTGCTGCACGAAGGGGTTGGGGATGGCCTCCATGCCATCCTGTGGGCAGATGAGCACCACCGAGGTGCCACGACACACCACAAGCCCCAGCTGCCGAGTGTCCTCCGTCAGCTTGTACTGGTCATCAGGGTCTGGAGGGATGACAGGCAAGAGGAATTAAGTGTGCATCCTTCCATGAGCATGCCACAGCCAGGACCTCAGAGGGGCCCTGAGAGCTCTCACTCACAGCTCTTTCAGGGACTGATAGATCCAGATGCGCTGGAACCCCTGGACCAGCAGGGGCTATACCACACCACCATGAGAGTGGCTGAGGGAAGAGCATGCTTCAAGAACCCTAAAGAGCCCATGCTGACGCCATAAACACCAAGGGGTATCTGTTGGGCAGCAGAAGCATTGGAGAGGGTGGACAACAGGTGGAGCTGGTAAGCAATAATACATAGTTGTCATGAGGGCTGGAGAGGGGGAATCTGATGGTAGGGGATCTGCTCAGGGCATTACAGGGTGGGCCTGCTTACACAGAGCTGAGATCCCATGAGCCCTGGAGTCCCTGATGCAGGCAGACATTCCTGGCAGAGGACAGTGGCTACCACCCCTGCTGTTCCCTGAGAGCTGAGGAGAAAGCCAGCTATCTGAGGAGGATGAGCTGGAAGTCTCAAGCCTGGGACCCGCCTGGCAAGCTTGCCATCCCTCTGGTGTTCAGACACTGCAGCAATCAGGTGTGACCTGCATCCTAAGTCACCAACTGGCCCCCACAGGCCCCCAGCATCATGCTGTGACAACCTCGGCCAGCTCACCTCGCATGTACTCAATGGTCCCATCCAGCACCAGGTTGAGCAGTGGGTCAAACCCTTTCAGGATACCGCTAGCTTGAGGAACATAGGGGAAGAGACATGGAGAAGAATGTCAGTCCACACCCCAATACACACAGAACCTGGTATAGGGACTTCAGGAACAGTTGCCATCACAGAACTCATGGGTAAGTGTGGTGGCCTGGTCACTGGGACTCCAACCCTCTTCTTTCCAGAATGGAAGGGGCTATAGATAGTGAGTGTCAATAAAACTTTATTGTCACCCAAGCTGAATTCTACAGTTTCCATGCAACTCAAAACAGACCTTTTCCCTGTCTGTCTGTCTGTCTGTCTGTCTGTTTCTCTCTGTCTCCCTCCCTCTTCTCTCCTCCCTCAGTCTGTCCATCTGTCTGTCTGTCTGTCTGTCTCACTTGCCCAAGCTGGTTTCAGACTCACTAGGCAGCCTGATCCTCCTGACTTACCTCCCTAGTGCTGGAATGCCACACTTATACAACCACGCCAGGTTTATATGGGGTTGGGAATAGAACCAGGGCTTCACGAATGCTAAACCAGCAATCTACCCACAGAGATAAAGCCCTGCCCCTGGTCGATTTTTAGAGACAGGGTCTTGCTACATAACTTAAACTGGCCTGGAACTTTCAATCCTCCTTCCATTGGGAAACCTTCTGGATTCCTGCCAAGTCCGGGTGCTTAAGGACACATCTTCCTATTGCCTCCTCCACCGCCTCATGGATCCTGGCCCCTTCCTTCAGGATCCATCCATACTGGTCTGGGTGTTAATTCCACTTTGCTCTCTTTCCTGGGACTCCGTTTCCTCACCCACAGTTGGGACATACCTTTCAATGGTACATGATAGCCCAAGCTTAGCCCTTATTGGAATGCCTGTGGTATGTGGCTTTCCTTGCTTGCTGAGCCAAGCTCTGTGTTAGGGAGTCCCACAGTAATCACTCACCTTCCCGGCCACCCTGGAACTTCACTCGAATGGTCTTATCAATGTACTTAGACAGATCCAAGATGCTTTCTTTCTTCTTTTTCTCTTTGTCCTGCTAAAGAGTAGGGCGCTGAGGAGAGAGGTTCGGCCTTCCCACATCCCTGTGGCCTGGGCCTGGCACCTAGGGACTACTTTCCACCTCAAGCCCCTATAACCCTGTGTGCATCCTCATCTCCAGTGTCCCCCTAGTTGAATTCTACGCCCCTGAGTCTGCACTTCTGTCTGCATGTCCACGTCCTCATCTGCATCCCTATACCCCCATCTACACTATTTCCTGTAGGCACCCCTATGCTGCCTGGTCTGCAATCCCCATGTCCCGCGTCTGCATCCTTACCTCCTGTCTGCATTTCATGGACCCTGTCAGCAACCCCATGTCTGTCGTCGGTATCCCATGTCACCTGGTCTGCATCTCCATGTCTCCAGTCCGCAGTCCCACGTGGCTCCTACCCCTCAGCACCCTAGCTCCCTATTTTCGGGCGTCCGTCACTCTCCTTTCAGTCTTTCTGTTCTCGCTCCCCCTGTCCCTCGAGCCCCTAACCCTGCTTTCCGTGTTCTAGCAATGCTCACCGCCATCTTGTCGCCGCGCGTCGCTCTGGGCAGGCGCCGCCCCGCCCCTTTCTAACGAGAGGGCCTCCGCGCACGCGCAGATTCGGCGCATGCGCGTCGCGGGGTCCCGAAGGCGTTGCCGGGAAACCTTCCGCCTAGAGCTGCGGTGGGACCGGCGGACATGGCGGCGGCGCGGCTGGCCGCAGCCTTGCTGCTACTCGCGGCCCAGGTGAGCGCCACGGCCGGTAGGCTCGGCCCCGCCACTCCTGACCGTGGCTGTGACCTTGCGGTCCACTCGCTTTTGCCACCGCAGACTTCCAGCCGGGCTTAGCCCGCCCTGCGCCCCGGGGCCCCAACCGACGCCGCCGCCGTCCCTGCCAGCCTCAGTTTCCCCTTCTGCAGAATGGGACGAGTCCCCGCGCTCCATCCCCGGGGCTGTCCAGCGAGGCCCCCGAGGTGCTTGCAGCCGCGCTCCCCGGCTTCTGCTCTGTGACCTTGGGCGGGAGGGGGGGTCCCCACTTCAGGGTCGATGCAAAACGCTGGGGACGAGCTTCTGCCGCGGACGCCTCAGGTGTGCGCGAGGTGTGCGCGAGGTGTGCGCGAGATGCGCCCTGGCAGGAGGCAGGCTTTTGGTGGGCTTTGCTTTCAGAGAGAGGTGACATGCTGGTCTTGAACTCAGTGTAGTCCAGGCTAGCCTTGAACTCACTGTGTAACCCATGCTGGCTCCACACTCACTCTGCAGTCCAGGCTGCCCTCCAACTTGCTCCGCAGCTCAGGCTGGCCTCCAGCTCGCTCTGCAGTCCAGGCTGGTCTCTGACTTGCCATGTTGCCCTGGCTGCCCCTGAACACCATGTGAGGCTTGGCTAGCCTGGAACTCAAAGCAAAACACCAGCCTCGTTATCTCACGTGCTGCATCGCAACTCCTTTTTTGTTTTGTTTTTGTGGGTCCAGTCCCAGTGGGTCCTGGAGTGCTGCGTCCTCGGGCGTCGGGGGACGGCCTGAGGGTGGCCTGTGCGTCCTGTTGTAAGTGCATGCTACATTTCTCATGGACTCTGCTCGTGGAACAAGAGCCTAGGTCATTTTTAAACATACTTTTTCTTTTCCTTTTTGAGAGTACAGACTTTTGGGACAGGGTCTCCCTGTAGAGCTCAGGCTGGTGGTGGGCTTGCAGCCCTGCCTCAGCCTCCCCAGTGCTGGCACAGCTGGCTGGCATGTGCCTCCTCGATTGGCTAAGCATTAAGGCATTCCTCACACATGGCCACCATCTCTCTCTGGCTGCTTTCATCCCCACATCCTGCTCGTGGCTGGGCATGAGCTTTTGAAAGTGTGTCAGGGCTTGCTGCATCCTGCCAGTGGTCCAAGGCTCTGCATCATATTTAGCAGGCCACTGGCCATCTCTGGGAACTGCCCTCTGAGCAGGTGATGTCCACTGAGGCTTTCTCCTTGTCTTTTTTTGTGGGTCTCTTTTTTACTGCCCTGATGGAAGACTGTCAGGGACAGTGACAATGACAGGTTCTGAAGGATGAATAGGAGTTTGCCAAGGGTGGGAGAGGAAAGGTACTGTGGGCATCAGGTGCTAGCCCAAGGTGGAAGACATGGTGTTTTCCCGGGGATGAGCTGATTTCAGTCTGCACGGGGCGTGTGTTCCTGAAGCCGGAACTGCTTGCTCTTGGGGAAGCTCTTTCCACAAAACAGTGAGAACCCAGTTCTTACTCAGGGCTCGAGGCAGCAGGAGCAAAGGGTGGGCCTGGCTGAACAGTGAATCTGTGTGCTTGGGGACTTTACTGGGCAGGTGATGGATGTCGCCTGGACTTTATCCTGCATGGCTGTAGCTGTACCTGCTTTTCCCATATCTGGTGGGGAACAGGCAGGGTGCCATTCTTGGCTGGGTTGCAGCCTGGTCCTGGTGCCCAAGAGTGAAACTAACTCTCTGAGTGAGAGCTGGCTTGGTGGCAGTCTGAACCCCATGGCTTTTTGTGATCCTGGCTTAAAGACTTTATCCCAAGTTGTATCTCTCTCTTCTTGTAAACCAGGAAAGGAGTGTGCATGGGTCTGAGTGGCACTGTGCAGGTCTCTGTTCCTGAGGGTCCCCTACCTTCCTTCTCAGGTGACCCATATCCTGCTCCTGGCCATGCTGTCTTGCTTTCCTGCCCCTGGAATGGGGCAGGAATGGTGGTATTGGGGGCTGTGTCTAAGTGAGAATGCTTTCGGGGCTTCTAGTCTCCAGGTCTTCCAGGTGTGACCAGGACACAGTGCCTTAGAACTGGTTCTTGGAAGAGCCTGACTTGTTAAGAGTGTCATTGTGCTGTCCCCTTGGTGACGAAGTAGAAAGGCTGCCGTGTGTGTGGTGTGGTGTGGTGGGTGACCGTGAATGCGCCTTTGTGTGGTCAATGACCACAGTGAGGAGAGGCAGTTCTACCCGTTTCCGTTTTACACAAAAGCCACTTTTCACAGAGAGCCCATCCTGAGTCCACACAGTGCTGCTGTACTCTGACAAGGGAAGCTCTCTGCTCTGCTGGCTCCTGTCACAGCTGCTCTGCTGCTGGGTGGGTGGGGGGAACCATGGTCACAGGAATGAACTTATTTGTGTACCAATAAAACTTTATAAACACAAGAGGCGGGCGAGTTTGGGATGTGGACTCTGGGCCCTCTGTGGCCCCCAAATCCCTCATGGAAGGAACTTTGTGGGAGGCACACATGGCTGGTGGGTGTCTAGGCCACATGGAGAGTGCTTGGGGTGTGTTCTGATTCTTCCCCGAGTGGAGGGAGGTTCGGGAGGAGGCCACTCTGAGACCAACTGCTCTGAGCCCTGTGGTCTCAGTTGTCCTCTGTCCATGCCCTCCCCTGAACTGGTGACGGCTTCAGCTCAGGGCCTTCCTGGCCACACCCAGCTGCCTGGAGAGGCAGATAGGGGTAACATCTGGGTGACGGTTGGTGTCAGGGGCTCAGCTCTCTTTGGAGAGGAGTAGAGCCAGCGCTGGGTCCCTGCAGGGGAAGCTTAAAAATAAGGTCCCCAGCTCCTCGCACTGTGTGTAGTCTCCAGTGAGGACTGGGGCAGCCGGGGCCTTCCTCATGCTACCATCTTGAGATCAGGACCTCCTGCAGTGTTTCAGGCCGAGTTGGGATCCCTACTCCCAAGAGCTAGCAAGCCAGGTCTGTGTAAGAAACCCAAGCATTCTGGTGGGGACCCTGTCCATCAATGTCTTGGGCCAGTGATCCTGTGCTCCCTGCCTGTTTGTACAGCAGGTCCTCGGGTGACACCCATTCTCTCCCTGAAGCGTTTGTAACCAGAAGGAGTGAGCTCTGAGAGCCCTGGTTTCAAGTGACTTCTGGGGAGATGTAAACAAAATCTATTTGCCCCAGAAAGGTCACCCACATAACAGAAATGACTCCACCCAGGTTGAGCTCAGGAGAACAGTGAGCTTATGGGATGTCCTTACAGGGACAGGGCTGTCACTGGAAAGCTGGCAGCACAGGTCCTGGATGCGCATCCCTAGGGCTCCTGACAGATTGGGCAGGCTGCCTCTGTGGCCGCAGCAGCAGGCCTTGCTGAGTTTAGGAGAGTTATAGTAGAGTCCTGAGCCTTGGATAGCTCCAGCCCCCACCAGTCCTCCTTCCTCTGGGCCATGTCCTGAGCCTTAGGAGCCTGATATAGATATGGTTGTTTTCTCTGGTGAGTGGCAGCCATGGGGACACTGTGCCATAGAAATAGTGAGCTCTCCTCAGGAGCTTGGCTCAGTTACTCTGTGACTGGCTGGGCTGACAATAGTCATGATGTAGAAACTATCTTGACAGGCATATCCCAGCCATTCATCAAAACCATAGAGGAGAGGTCAGGGCTTCCTTGTTGGTAGAATGTTTACCTAGCTGAAGCCCTGGATTCCATTTCCACCATCACAGAACCAGGCACACGCCTGTCATCCCAGCAAGATCCGCTCAGGTCCTCCTCAGCTACAGAGAGTCAGATGCTGCCAACAACAATAGCAGTTACATCTCTGCTGTGGACTGTGACCGCCCAAAGACTTTGCCCTGGCTCTTGACATCACCTGTGAGCTGTGAGTCAGGCCTTAGACCTGACCTGACCTGACGTAAGCAGTCGGTTACAGCTGCATCTGTCACACCAGCAGTGTGCCAGCAGGCACATCCCCCTGCCGCGTGGGTCCCAGTGGGCAGTTGGTTAAGTTTCCCCAGCAGCCTACACAGTGACTTGGCCAGCTCACAGCCTGATCTCTGGCTTCTGCAGCCAGTTTGTGGGTCTTCAGCATCAGGGATCTGCTGTGCTGTGACACTTTGTGGCCTGTTTTACAAACCTGTGGGACTCCGTAAGACTCTCAAGGATTAGCAGTATGTAATGAAAGTACAATTTTAAACTCATTTTGTGTTTGAGCCTGTGTGTATTTGTATGCATATGCTACAACGAGTAAGGACACCAGAGGAAGGGGGTGGGGGGGTGGGGCTCACGGGAACTCCAGTCCTCAGGGGACCTTGAGGGCCTATACTGAAGACCATTCTGTGGAGGCTGGACAGTAAGGACCTATTGGTCATAAGTGGTTACTAAGCATAGCAGAGAGAGCACACTGCCCAAGTGCAAGCTCAGCTCTGTGGTAGCACTCCCCACCCCAGCAGGGACAGGCTGCTGCAGCTCTGTGGTGGCA
>NW_022196910.1:1307459-1332146 GCF_008632895.1 Mastomys coucha | reverse complement strand
CTGCAACTCTGTGGTGGCACTCCCCCTCCCCACCCCCCACTGCAGCAGCATGGAGAGACACATGTCTCTCTGGTTTCTTCATTCTGGGTACTGCTCCTGTGGGGCTGAGCTCTGCCCACTCAGGCCCCATGGTGGCACTCCTTAGGTAGACCAGGCTGGCCTCTTAATTGACAAGCCTCTTCCCGAGTGCTGGCACCAAGCCACCACACCTAACCCCTTACTCTGCATGGAGGGCGGATCTGGGGTTATCCGTCACCCCTTCTTAGCCTCCTGCTTCTCTGCTGTCTGATTGCTCTCATAGCTTTGAGCCTTGAAGCCCAGGAAGTCTTTATTTGCACCGGTCTAGCTCGCTCTCTCCCAGCTGGTTCAGCTAGCCTGCACCTCCTCCATATCTGCCCCCTTCTCCCCAGATCTGCCACGTCAGAGGCCTACAAGGCAGCACTGGGCTCCTGGGCAGACGACTGAGCTGAGTTGGGTGTTTCTGTAGAAGCCACATAGCTGACTCCAGCCTGCTCTAACCCCCACCCCATGTGCTGCTCTTACAGGTTGCATATGTACCTCTTTAACTCCATGTGTGGTTTTGGGGGTTGTCCCTAGCTCAAGGCCACAGCTGGGGGTGCAGGGCATGCAAGCAATCATCACTTCTGTTCTAGGATCCCTGTCTCCACTGTAGCTCAGAGAGCCGGGCTGGCTTCCTTCAGGCCCTGTGCAGCCCCAGTAGCAAGCCACCAGGGAGAGGCCAAGGCAGTTTCATAGATGCCGGTCTCAGGAGCCCAGGGAAGCTGACAGGACTCAGCCAGTGAGGGTTGTGGGACACCTCCTGTGAAGCTCTGGGCCCCCTCAGCAGGCTCTGGGAACTAGCCATGGCCCTGCGGCTCGCTGCTCAGAGCCTGGCTGTGACTGGCTGCTGCCTCTGGGTATGGGTGTGGCAGCACTGGCTGTCCCAAAAGCTGGACCCTTGGTCAGAAGGAGGGTGCAAGGGACAGTAGTGAGGGAGCGCTCCCTTCTCTGGGACAAGGTCTCTGCAGCCCAGGCTGGCCTCACACTCATGGCAGTCCTCCTGCCTCAGCCTCCAGAGTGCAGGGATGACTGGCCTGTGCCACCATGCCTTGCTCAGGAAGGCACCCTTGTCTTTGGCGTCCTCACCAAGGCTAGTCATCCATGTTTTCTCTGGTGCTTGAAGTTCTTATTGCTATCTTGTCATTCCAGGCGGCCTGTGAGTTTGGCGTGCTGCGAGTGGTGTCCCAAACCAGTAGGACCCGGGGCAGGGACTACTGCATCCTCTACAATCCACAGTGGGCCCACTTGCCACATGACCTCAACAAAGTTGTAAGTGTCACACTAGGCAACACTGCCTGTGGCCTGCCTCCTGCCACTCCCCTGGGAGTCTGTGGGTGGCCCCTCCGTCCTTCTGGGCCTGGGTTCTCATGCTCAGGAGTAGCAGCTGGCTGAGGGCTGTGGGGAGGCAGATCTACTGGGGACCCTGGTCAGACAAGGCTTGTCACCACTACTGGTCTGCAACAAATAGACCAGGTCAGAGGACACCTCAGGAGTGACAGCCTAGGGCAGGACTGTTCATCTTATCTCCGAGTCTCCCTATGTCAGCCTGTCCCCTATGCTGTTCCCAGGGAGGTGCCTGTCCTCTGAGGACGTCTCTTCAACCTTCCCATCCACATTTAATGGTGTATGCATGAGCTTTTGTGTGCTGTGTATGAGTGGCCCCAGCCTCCAGGCCCAAGGTCTCACAGTGGGGCAGCATGTTCACAGTAGGGCAGCTTGCCTTTTTAGCTTTGAGTGATGCTCATGCCACGGTGACCTGTACTGAGGCCTGGGACACTTGCTTGGCATTTGGAGGACATGCAGGGCAGGCTTTGTGAATCCTGGGTGCACCTGTTATAGTCTGGCATATTGTGTCCCCTCACATGTGTCCTCTCACGGGATCCTCGGCTGTTCTCAGGCCACCAATGCAGCTGGGGACGGCAACCTTTTGTCTTGGTGTGGGGACCGATAGGGATAGTTAGCATGGGCTGCTCCCTGGCTTTTGTGTGGGACTTGGTGGCCCTGACCCCACGCCCTCCGCAGTCTCTCCTGAAGCTTCGAGACTTGAGCGCCACCCAACTCTGTTCCTACCTTGACGTCCCTGCAGAAGACTTCACCAACCAAATCGCACTGGTGGCCCGGGGCAACTGTACCTTCTACGAGAAAGTGCGGCTGGCCCAGGGCAGTGGAGCACATGGGCTGCTGATAGTCAGCAAGGAGAAGCTGGTAGGGTGCTCTGGTCTCCCTCTGCTACATCTGGGGTGGTGGGAGAGCACTGGGGAGCCCTGGCTCCCGCATGGTGAGAGACACTGTAGTGATTGGTAGAGACACAGGTCTATGAGATCATGGCTCCAGAGCTGGGGTTGATAAGTCGCTAGGGCTAGAGACCTGTAGAGTGGCCCCTGTGCAGGGCCAGTGCTGGGGAGCCCTGGGGCTTGGTGCCTGGCCCTGCCAGCCTGAACCCTGGACCTTACTGCCCTTCTGCACACCAGGGTGTGGTACAGAGCTGGGCACACAGGGTGCCTGAAAGAGGATTGGAGTTGTCCAACCAGAGGGCTGGGGTGACTCTACACTTCCTGTCCATTGCAGGTCCCTCCAGGAGGCAACAAGACACAGTATGAGGAGATAAGTATCCCCGTGGCCCTGCTAAGCCACAGGGACCTTCGAGACATCTTCAGGGTAGGCACCAGGGCAGGGTCTGGTGGGTCCTGGGTACAGGTCCTGTGGGTTCTGGGCCTTGGTCCTAACAGTTGACTCAAGATTGGACCGTGAGGGTTCTGGGTAGGTCCTAGGTGAAGCTGGGGCACAGCAATGCTCACCCTCTGAGCCCACTCTCCTCTTGGGGACAGCGCTTTGGACATGAGGTAATGGTGGCACTGTATGCTCCGAACGAGCCGGTGATGGACTACAACATGGTCATCATCTTCATCATGGCCGTGGGCACTGTCGCCGTCGGTGGCTACTGGGCCGGCAGTCATGATGTGAAGAAGTGAGTACAGCTTGAATCCAGGCTCCATGGGGGGGGCTGAACTGCATGAATCATGCCCTGGGTGACCCTGATGTTTTCCAAGAAGGTACATGAAGCATAAGCGAGACGATGGTCCTGAGAAACAGGAGGATGAGGCGGTGGACGTGACGCCGGTCATGATCTGCGTGTTTGTTGTCATGTGCTGCTTCATGCTTGTGCTTCTCTACTACTTCTATGACCGCCTGGGTATGCCACTCACCCACCCGCAGGTCCCGCCTACCCCACAGGCCCCGCCCAAGAGCCAAAGGGCCATAGCTGTCTCCTGACTTCTTTCTTACTCTTCCTGCCCTTCTCTGTTTCTGTGCCGCGCTTGCCTGGCCCCAAAGTCTACGTGATCATTGGGATCTTCTGCCTGGCCTCCTCCACTGGTCTCTACAGCTGTCTGGCACCCTGTGTGCGCAAGCTGCCCTTCTGCTTGTGCAGGTGAGCCCCAGACCTAACCAGGCCCCTTCCTCCCTCCTCCTGCAGTCAGAGAGCCAGGAAGTGCTTTACTAAGTGCTGGTCGTGGGTTGGGTAGGCTTTGGGGCTCCAGTTGCCTGTGCACTGTACCCCTTCCTGTCTAACTGAGCCATGGAGTATGACATGGGGGTCCCAAAGAGTAAGGCCAAGGATGGTAGGCTGGGAAGGGAATGGCAGTATCATAGGCCTCCAAGGCTTTACCCGCCCTGGACGATACTACTTCTCAGAGCTGTGCGGCTAGGTGAGGGAAGCCCTAGTCACCACGAGGCCAGCAGCCACAGAGTGGAGGCCTTTGGGGTTGCATTCCTACAACCAGAGGGACCTGGCCACATAGTCAGGGCTCATACTCAGGGATGAGAGGGGGCAGCAGGCACCAGCCAGGAGGCGAGGCGCAGGGCGATGTGGAGGTGAGTTGGACACGGTGTGGGAAGAGGAATGCTGACGGGTGGTCCCCTCCAGGGTTCCCGACAACAACCTGCCGTACTTCCACAAGCGCCCACAGGCCCGCATGCTGCTGCTGGCACTCTTCTGTGTCACTGTCTCCGTGGTGTGGGGTATCTTCCGCAATGAGGACCAGTAAGTGCTGCCATGTCCCAGGCTCTGCTGATATCCACACTGTCGGCTTCTCACTGCTGTCCTTGGGTGCCCCCGCTGCCCAGCGAGGCCTGGGGCTTCCCATCTGTAGGGCTGCACACCATGGCTGCCGCCTGCCCGTGTCCCATTTCATTTAGGCCTGGCCAAGAGCCCATACCCTGATAGGAATCTAGATAAGGGTTCTGTCCATCCTTCGCCCAGCTCCTGGGCAGGGCAAGGGGACATGCTGGCCCAGAGCCACTATTTGTCACTCACATCTTGGCGTGGGCTCAGGCAGCACCTGATGCCCGGGTGCCGCTTGCCATCCGCCCCCGTGGTGATAGGAAGCTCCATTTTCTCCTGCAGTGAATTCCCACGAGGTTCTTATGCATACACATCCCCCTTGAAGGCAGAGGTCTGGCGCCATGGCCCCAAGGACAGCCTGCCTGTCCCCACCTGGCTCCTGGTCGTCACCGACACCGGCTGGCACAGCCCGAGCACTCCTGGCTTCCATGCTACTTGGCGTGCTAACAGACATGCTGGGAGAAGGAATGGGACAGAGCCAAGCTCCCTGCTGTCCCCACATGTCCTATGGCTGCCTGCAGTGGCAGTCAGAGACAGGAGAGTCATGCTCCCTCAGAAGCCTGCTTCTGCCCTTCATGCTGGGCTGCAACCCCTAAATTCCACAGTTGTGTGTTGTGGGAAAGTTGAAGTGTGACAGGAACCATCATGTTGGGCTCCACATCTGCTTGAAGCCACGCTGTGGTCTTTGCTGTTGGCCTGCCTCTGTGGTGATTCTGCTTCTGGGGTTTGAGGCCTTGTGTGTGCAGGGTGGGTGGAGCTTGTAGCTTGGTGGCAGGTCCCTGGTGGCTTAGTGTAGGATGAGGCAGGAATAGAGCTCCGAGTCGTTGAGCTAGCGTTCTCCTCCCAGGTGGGCGTGGGTCCTGCAAGACACCCTGGGCATTGCCTTCTGCCTGTACATGTTGAAGACCATCCGCCTGCCGACCTTCAAGGTGGGACTGCCAGGCCAGGGCAGGGCAGGGCAGGCACAGTCACTGGGGGAGGCCTGAGGACCTGGGCGCATGCCGGTCAGGGTGTTGGGGTCCTGAGTGCAGGCTACTCAGGCTCTGACTCTCACAGGCCTGCACACTGCTTCTGCTGGTGCTCTTCATCTATGACGTCTTCTTCGTCTTCATCACCCCCTTCCTGACCAAGGTAGGTCCCCTCTGCCCTCCCAGCTTCCTGTTCCCCTTCTCCACCCTGGCTGACAACGTGTCTTGTGCAGAGCGGCAACAGCATCATGGTGGAGGTGGCCACCGGGCCCTCGAATTCATCCACTCATGAGAAGGTACGCCACCCTGCCTCATGGGCCCTGGGCTTTGGCCCCAGCAGGGTTAGTGGGTTAGGGTCAGGCTGAGCCCTGCTCTCCCCACAGCTGCCCATGGTGCTGAAGGTGCCCAGGCTGAACACCTCGCCACTCTCCCTGTGTGACCGGCCCTTCTCCCTCCTGGGCTTTGGAGACATCTTGGTGCCAGGTGTGGGCTGAGCGCGCGGGGCGGGTGAGCAAGTGGGCTGTGGGGCATGTTGACACCCATGCGGGGAGTTCAGGAAGGGTCTGGTGTCAAGATGGCCTCCCGGGTGGCGCGTGGCTCTATGGCCACACCTGCCAGGTCCCCCACACTGCATAGGTGATGTGCATGCTCACTGTCACCATCCACGTGGCAGGACCCCTCCCGTTCCTGATACCCCTGTGGGACACTGGTTACTGGCACAGCGAGGGGCCATGCTGAAGTGTGGGCCTGGTCCTACCGTCCTGTCTCACTGTGGTCGTCCATGGCCATGCCACAGATGTGGTGACTCTGCATCTCCCCGCAGGGCTGCTGGTGGCCTACTGTCACAGGTTTGATATCCAGGTGCAGTCCTCCAGGATTTACTTTGTGGCCTGTACCATTGGTAGGTGATCACACTGCTGTCCCGCTCTTCTCTGCCTTTTGTCTGTCACCTTCTAGTCCCCGAGTCCCACATTCCACTTGTCCTAGGCTGGTTTTAAGTGTCACCTTGTGGGGCTGGGCTTGAGTAGTTGGGTGCCTGGCCCATGTGCTTCCCATACAGTTTTCCAGAGCCTCCACTCTCCTTGATGACCTGCACAGCCCTGGGCATGAGGTTTCCAGTCCTTCTGCCTCAGCTGCCACAGTTTTGGGATGCCCAGCTTGCGGCTAGTGCTCTCTCCTCTGTCGCTCCCTGTGGGGGCGCCCTGGCCAGTGCAGCGTGGCTGACACTCTCTCTGTCCTGTCCTGCAGCCTATGGCCTGGGCCTCCTGGTGACCTTCGTGGCTCTAGTCCTCATGCAGCGTGGCCAGCCTGCACTACTCTACCTAGTCCCTTGCACACTGCTGACCAGCTGCACTGTGGCTCTGTGGCGCCAGGAGCTGGGCGCCTTCTGGACGGGCAGCGGTTTTGCGGTGAATACCAGTTTGCTATGACTGCGGTGATAGCCCCCTAAGGCCGCCAGGTCAAGTTGAGTCCAACCCCCTTGTGCTCCCACTGAGCCCCTGGCCTGGGTCCCTCGCTTCTGGACGGTCGTGCTTTGGGCTCTCTGGTTCCCTATGGGGGACTCTCTGATGTGACGTAAGGCTGTGAACACTCCTGCTGCATTGCCAAGCCCCCCAACCCCCCAGGCCCTGTGCTAGCCAGAGGATGGAGGGTATGGTGGAGGGCCGAGAGGGGGTGGGGAGATGCCCACCTCAGACAGTGGGTCCATGTGCCTCCCTGAGATGAGCCTTGCATCTTGGGGACATCTTCCTGGGGGCTCTGTGCTCTGGGATTTCCTTGGTGTCAGAGGCAGCTGCTGGAGTAGGCAGGGATCTGCTCAGGGCCAGCCTGTGCTCACAGGCCTCTTGGACTTGAGGGTTACTGCTCCCCATAGGGGGGTGCCCTGGAGGAGCATCAGGGGAGGCATGAGAGGGAGAGTGCGCAGCGGGTCCATACATCTGCCCCAGGACTTGCTACCCTGTGCCCTGGGTGTTGAGTGGTGCTGGGCTTGATGGAGCTGAATAGGCCTGGTTGGCACTGGTGGTAGGGGCTGGATGTTTCTGGCTCTGGGTGATGGTTGCTGCATGCCTCCTGCTCTAAGTATCCTGCACCTGTGTGGGGTCTCCTCCTGACTGGTCCCAGTCTCATAGCCCCCTCCTCTCTCCAGAAGGATGCACCTCAGTCCCCATGGGCCGCAACCCAGGGACCTGTGCCTCGGAAGGATGTGGGCGCCTCCCTCTCCGAGCAGCCTCCAGGTGAAGAGCTAGCCAAGAGCCCCCTGTCCACTGAGGAGGCAGAAACCGGAGAACCTGCCAAGGATCCTGACAGCCCTGTGGCCAATCCCCTCAGCCCCTCAAATGGGGACCAGGCCCAGCCGATCCCTGTGGTAAAGCCAGGGACTTCGGCCTAGGAAGAGGAGGTGCGAGAGCTGGGCCCTCGCTGCCTTCCATGCCACACAGATGCCGGCCACCTGGGACCTGCAGGGGACAGGGACAGCTGCCACCTACCAGGGTGGCAGACCTGCTCAATGTCCCTCCTAACATGGTGCTCAGCCCTCTGAGGCCTCAAGTCCACCCTCTCTGCAGCTGCACCCCAGCCCAGCTCTGCTTTGCACCAGGCCATGAGCTTCACTTGCTGCCACTCCATGCAAGGCCGCTGCCTCTGGGGCTTTGCTGATGCTCGCCCTGCGGATGCTCCTATGGCCACGCCTCCCTACATAGGACTGGGCTCTCTGGGGCCAGAGCAACAACCCCAACAAGCAGGTTCCTATGTTGGGAGCAGCCTTGAGGGGACCTATATGTGGGCACCCTGCCCAAGGGCCTGGGCCTACACAAGGGGCCCAAACCCCTTCAGGAGAGTCCACGCCAAGATGGAGTTGAGAATGTGGGCCACTGCTCCAAGCCAGCGAACGGCTCCAGCTCCAGGTTCTGTGGTGTGCGGCATAGTGGGAGCTGGCCAGATGTAGATGGGTCCACATCCCCAGCAAATTGATCACTTCAGACGTGAGAGTCTTCCATGCAGTGGCCACTGCCCTCTGCCCCAGCAGTGGCTTCTGGACTGGCATCTGTCCTCTACCTCACCAACCAGGCTCTGGACTCCATGACAGATCTGCCTGCAGGGAGCCCACCACACATGCTGCATGTCACCGAGGCAGAGGCCACGGTCCCCACACGCTGTGATAGAACCTGGGAACCATGGCCACCCACACTTGCATGGAAAAGGGTGTCTGCTGCAGGGTGACAAGCAGTGACAGCTGGGGGGGTCCTCCCAGAGCTCTGGGGATGGTAGGAGGGGGGAGGTCCCCTAGGCACCCTGTCTAACCAGAATGGATAGGCAGAGGAGCACTGGGGCCCAGCCACCTGCTTCTGCCATTGGACTTGACAAGCCATTTTGTACTGGGTGTCCAAGCAGTCCTTCCACCTCTGGGGTGGTCGGAGGTGCTCTTCGAGGTCCCGCCCAAGGGCCCTGGCTTTAGGTTGTCAGGAGATTAAACAGCTTTTCATACTCACAGTGGCCTCCTGTCCTGTGAGGGGGTGGGAGACCTGGTCTGGCCTGGACACCTGAGGGCTTAACTGTCGGTTCCCCAGTGCCCTCGGGTCATGCCAAGGCCTAAGGAGGGCAGATCCCTCACTAGAATCCCTGCTGGCCTCACCACTGATGCACTCCTATCCTTTGCAGTAAGGGGATCTTTTAGCTATGTCGGGACCAGAGATGTGTGTGGTCCCTAACCCTACAGCCAGGCTGGCGGCACACACAGGTTGGCAGGTCTCTGAGTTCTTGGCCAGTGTACTCTATATGGCAGGTTCCAGGCCAGGCAGGGTTATGTAATAAGACCCTGTTTTCAAAAACAAAAAGCCAGGCAGTGGTGGCGGCAGCACCCCTTTAATCCCAGCACGCAGGAGGTAGAGGCAGGTGTATCTCGAATTAAGTCCAGCCTGGTCTACAGATGGAGTTACAGGACAGCTGGGGCTACACCAAGAGAACCTGTCTCTCGGGGGCGAGGGTGGGGAGGAGGCCTGTCTCTGTCTTGTTTTTTGAGGCAGATTTATGTAGCCCAGGCTGACCTTGAAATGATAGGCACATGTCGCTGGGGCCACCCTGTTCTCCACCTGGTGCTGGGATGGCAGCTGTGTGTTACCGTATCCCATCTGTTTAGTACTGGCCATGGAACCCAGGACTGTGTGCGTGGGAGAGAACACTTGACCCAGTGAGGCCCAGCTCAGCCCTTGAACCCCGCTATGACCAGCTATTCCTCCTCCAACCATGTGATCCTTGGGTCCATCTGTGAGCCTCATGTCCCAAGCCTCAAACTTAAACTTGGCTGGGGTTTTTTGTTTGTTTGGGTTTTTTGTTTTATTTTGTTTTAAAGGTTTTTATTTATACCTGAGTGTGGTGATACACACCTTTAATCCTAGCACTAGGAGGAAAAAGCTGGAGGATCGCTCGAGTCCAAGGCCAGCTTGGTCTACAGCATGAATTCCAGGACAGCCAGCTACACAGAGAGACTCTTGTCTTGAAAAACCAAAAGAAAAGGGAAAAAGTCACTTTAGGTCAGAGTAAACCCACCCATCCACCTCTATGGACATGCCGCTGCTCCTGCCTCTCAGTCGCTCTGACCTATGCAGCTGTGAATGTGCCTGAAACTGTTTGAGACGTTGTTTTAAGTCTCTGTGGTTATAACCTGGAAGTAGCATATAGTCTTATTTTCTTTTCCACAGCTGAGTAATATTCCATTCTTATATTCTTTTCCACTGTTGAGTACTATCCCATTACATGACAGAAGAGTGTTTCCACATGACCAACTTCACAATGGCCCCTTCCTGCCCAATCTGTGGCTCTGTGGTCCCATTTCACTGTGGACTCACCCATCCATCCATCCATCCACTCACTGACCCATTTATGCATCCATTCATTTCTACTCACCTCTCCCCTAATGAGCAGCTGCGCCTCAGACACTCCTCCAGGGCTACAGACATGTCCCAGGGAAATCCCAGAGCCACCAGGTGGTTCAGTCTGGTGAAATAGAATGAGACCCAAGTCTATTCTGGAGAGTTGACCCCCCCACAAGGAGACTTGGCCCCTACATGGGAGGTCCCTGCTCTAAACTGAGAGACTGCTGTTAGGGCAAGCTGCCTGGAGGAGGCAGTCATTAGAGTCCTTTAAGGGACTCAGGAGAATCTTTAAAGGCTAGAGAGGGATGGGTGCCTGCAGCCTCAAGGGTAGCAGGACATGGGGGATTTGTTACTATTGGCAGGGTCTTGTGGGCTCTAAGAAGTCCAGGGCATGGGTTCCAAAGTAAGGATGGAAGTGTCCAGGGGCCACAGTGTGTTTCTATGACCTGAGCTGGCAACACCTCCCTGCAGATCGTAGCCGTACATGATGGGGGGAGCCCAGCTTAAGCCCAGGGTTCTGAAGGGTTCTGCCTGTCGTGGCTCAGTCACCATGCCATGGGGTCATTGTGAGCTCTGCCTGGTGCACACGGCTGGATCTCTGCAGGCAGCAGGGCACATGAGTGTGGTGTTTGAGTCAGGGGTTTGGCTGGGAGTCAAGTGGAGAGAAGGCCCAGAAGACACCAACCCAGGTGAGGCTTCAGGAATGCCCCTGCTCCAGCCCTGTCCGTGGCCCCTTATGGCTTGCAGCCATTCTCCCCAAATAAACAAGAAGGCAGAAACATGCTTCTACCAATCAGTGTAGGAAATAGCCCTGGACGGGAAGGATGCTCAGCGGTAAAAGTGTATGCACACCGTCAGTCCAAAGAGCAGTTCACATCCCAAACCCCATGCCAAAGCTGGGTGGCCATGGCTGCCCTCCTGTAATTCCAGCCTGGAAGCGAATCCCAGAGCAAACAGGCCAGAGGTAGGCGGGTGGAGACACAGCTCAGGGTTGAGCATTTTGCTGCTCTTGCAGAAGATCTGAGTTCAGTTCCCAGCACCCATGTTGGTAAGCTCACAACTGCATGTAGCCCCAACTTTAGGGGAATTAGATACCTCTGGCCCACTGTGGGCCTTGACAGACACATAACCACATGCGCACGCACGCACGCGCACACACACACACACACACACTGTTTTTTAATATAAATCATACACACTCAGCTCAATCCTGTTACCTAAAGAGGACTCTGGAGTCCTCTGGCTTTGTCCTGTTTCATCTCCCTTGCCCAGGAGCCTCAGTTGCCAACAGGATCACCCTTACATGAAGCCCAGGAGTCCACCCAACTGATCAGGGATCCCCCATGGCGGGCAAACCCCTACTCGATTCCAGGTTCCCTTCCTACAGTTGTGGACCCTGGTTCCAGTCAATGGGGCGGGTCCCTGACTTCAAGACAAGGGGCTTGGGGGTGGGGCCACTTGAGAGGGTGGTACCCTGGCCTGGTTACTCCCACATGTGGGAAGCCCCGCCCCTCCCTCCAGGCGCTGCTCAGCTCTGGCTCTCAGGAGTTCCCGAATCTCTGTGAAGTTCTGCTCCGCTAGAAGGCTGGAACTCGGTGAGCAGGTATCCCCTCAGGCTCAAATTTCCCTTGGGAAGATGGAGTATGAAGTTCGCCAAGCTCTGGGGTGTGAGGGTGCACTGTCGGGGGATCAGATTGAGGGAAGGGTTGGAAGGCGCGGGGATCTTGGGAAGACACCCCTTGGTGTACAGACAATCAAGCCCGGGAGGGAGCTGCCCCTGGGGCAGTGTGGGAACAGCCAGGGCTGAGTAAAGGGATGAGGACAGGTGTCTCACTCAATGAGGGTGTACAGAGACGGCTCAGTAGAGGATGGGGACCCCACCCACCCAAACCTTCTCCACCCACCTCAGCTTTCCAGTCTCTTTCCCCACAAGAGACAATTACTGAGGGGCTCAGAGAGTTCCCAGTGGGACTGGGAAAACCCGAGACCTTCTAGTCAACAGGGGGCCGGATGTAGCAGGACACACCTTTAATCCCAGAAGCACCCTGGAGGCAGAGGCAGGAAGATCTCTGAGTTTTAGGACACCCTGGGTGACAGAGTGAGAGAAGGGGACCAGTGTGTGTGTGTTGGGGTGGGGAGAGGGCAGGGGGATTCAAGGAGGTTATGGTCACAGGGTGTGACATTAAGGGGGTCCTATGTGCCCTCAGAAGGGGCTCTCATGGGTTTTTTTGATGTGTAACAGGACTGTACATGAACGGTGGCTGTTTGAGGTCAATGGTTTACACTAGATCTGGTCAGAACTCACTAGTGGCACCCATGGGTGAGTCTTGACAAAGGTTGTGCTCTCTCTCGGATCCCGGATGGCTGAACTCACCTCCTTTCCCCTTCACCAGGGCAGATCCATGCCCATGGCTGGCCTGGCCTTGCCAGACTCCAAGGAAGGGCGGCTGAGAGGACAAGTGCTGGCCACCTCATGTGCTCTCCACATGCCACAGGCCACCCGGGCTAGAACCTGCCCTCCTGCCGTGTCATGTGGCTCAGACTGGCTTCGTGTGTCCCTGCTGTGTGTGGTGACTGTGTGACTACATGGCATCCATGCATGGTCATGTAAGATCTGGATGGTTGTGTTGGCGTGGGGCTGTGTGTGGTATTTCTCACGTGCCCACAAGGATGGCAACTATGGCCAGGGAGAGCAGGGCACAGTCATGTAGGTCTTTAGTGGCAGCATGCTATGGTACTGTGGTGAAGTGTGATTGTGTCAAGGCTGGTGAGAGGCAGTGTACGTGTATTGCCTCATCCTGGTGTCCCATGGTGTCCCCACTGAGCTGAGCACAGAACATAGGGCTACATGTCCTAGTGTGGTGACCCTTGGAACCATGGAGGACACTCTTGTGTCTCCAGCCATAGCATGGGAATCTGCTTGGTGCTGGCTGGAGAGAGGAGAGGGGGAGGGGCTTGTGTTGATTTTCCAATGCCAGGGAGGGCTCAGGGCTACCGGGTTCCAACTATGCCTATCCAACCCATTCCTCTCGGGGGCCAGAGCAGGAGGGGACGCTTATGTACATCACCGTGATTCTGAGGCCAGGTGGGGCTGCCGTGAATGTTAATGTAGGGAGGGAGGGGGACAGACAGACAGACAGACAGACAGACACACACACACACACACACACACACACACACACGCACACACACACAGAGAGAGAGAGAGAGAGAGAGAGAAACATACATAGAGATACAGAGAGACATCAAGACATAGGGACAAACAGACAGACAGATAGACAAAAACAGAGACAAATAAGGCATAGATAGATACAGAGACACAGATAGGGACAGGGAGACAGATATAGGGGTGACAGTCATGGAGTCCCGGTATGTTTAGGCCCCTTGTGAGCACCTTCCCTGAGCTGTGAGTGTCTTCCATTTCTGAGTCTCTAGCTTTGACACACCCTCCCCCCTCACCGTATTTCTCAGCTGCCTGTGTCTCCCACGCCTGCATTAGCTTCTCTTTCTTCCAAGCACATTGTAGTCCTGACAGAGCTCCAGAGGTCACATCAATGGCTTTCTCCCAAACATCTCTTCCCTTGCAAGGCTAACAAAACCCCGGCAGAGACAAAAAGAGAGATAGAAAAGGGGCAAGCTTACTGAGTTTCTTTTACACTCGCTGAGTGATTTACTTCATGATTGAGCCAGGATGGGGTGGGTGGAGGTAGGAGAGCTGAGGAGAAAGGATGGGGCAGGATGGGAGTGCTGGCAGCCTGGCTTGTCACCCAGCTGCTCAAGGAGCTCAGGGGAGAGAAACTGGGAGTTCAAGGCCCACCTGGGCTAGCGGTAGAGTTTAATCTCAAAGTAAAAATGTAAAACAGGGCAGGAAGTGTGTACAAAGAACCTACCTAGAATCCCTCCTCCCCCCGCCCCCCCGTGAGGGGCTAGGAGCATGAATTAGGCCAGACTTCCACAGACTGCAGTATTAGGGTACTGGAGTGCTGGGGTGATTGCCCGGTGGCCCTCACTCCTAGCAGTATCTGGTGTCTTAATGACTGAGCTACCTGCCTCCTTCCATCTCACCTGGGGCTCCTTGCCTGGCTCTACTCTGTGCAGAGCTGACACTGCCAATGGTGAGGGTGGCATGGAGCACCCAGAAACTGAGACTCTCCTAGAATGCCCAAGAGGCTGGAAACAGAAGTCACCGTGTGTGCCAAGTTCACTGTCACCATTTAGTCCACAGCCTTCCAGCTTCACGAATTCGAGGAAGCCCCGATTTATTCCTGAGCCCTGGGCACCTATGCAGTTAAGTGAAAACAAGTGTGAGCAGCCGTCCTGGCTCAGAGGTTCAGGCCGGGGTGACTCGGATGACCCTCTTGATGAACACTGCTTCATCTTGCTGCCCCTGGCTGAAGTGACAGCTGAGTCTTTTGTTTAATTCTTTTTAAGAAAAAGGTCTCGCTGGGCAGTGGCAGCGCACGCCTTTAATCCTAGCACTTGGGAAGCAGAAGCAGGTGGATTTCTGAGTTTGAGGCCAGCCTGGTCTACAGAGTGAGTTCCAGGACAGCCAGGGCTACATAGAGATACCCTATCTCCAAAAACAAAAACAAAAAAACAAAACAAAAAAACCCTTAGCTCTGGTTAGCTGTGGTCTGGACCTCAGAGGGGAACCTTCTCGAAGCTTTTTGTGGCCATCCTTGGACTGTCAGAGAGCAGATTTCTCCAGCTCCTGGTTTATGGGTCAGTGTGTCTGGGATGTTCTCACATCTCCCTTGAGCCGATACCTTAGCCTTTCTGTGGCTTTG
The DNA here is from genome assembly GCF_008632895.1 of Mastomys coucha. Classification (NCBI taxonomy): domain Eukaryota; kingdom Metazoa; phylum Chordata; class Mammalia; order Rodentia; family Muridae; genus Mastomys; species Mastomys coucha. The sequence goes on along the minus strand of NW_022196910.1, from coordinate 1,317,337 downwards.
TTAATGTGTGCCAGGGAGGCTCTGGCTCAAGGTCACTTGTGAAACGTAATGGCGCCGTCCCTCTTCATTTCTCTTAATTGGCTATCTTCCTGCCCACTCTGCGTCTCATTTGCTGCCACCCCCAGTCCCCAGAAAGTAATGAGACTAAAAATCCATTCTAGGAAATGTTTTTGTCAGCTGAGATTATCGGCTGGGAGAATCTTCCAGAACCTTCTATCTGGCACTGTTCTCTGAAGTCTGAATATCCACCTGTCAGAGAAGAACTGTCTCCAAGGGACTAGTGAGACAAAGTGACATTCTGGCCATAGGCAGTGGGGGTGTTGGTGGCCCTTGGCTCTGTCAAATCCATTTATTTTATGTGTACATGTGTGTCTATAGGCATGTGTGCAGGTCAGGGGACAGCTTGGGTACTTGGCAGTCTCCTGGGGATGGAGCCCTGGTCCTCAGGAGCCATTTTTCTCCTGAGCTGTCTCTCTGCCCCCAGTGTATGCTTATGTTTTAAGGCAAGGCCTCATTCTAACTAAGTCAGCCTGCACTTGACTCACAGTAATCCTCCCACCTTCGTCTCCCAAGTGTTGAGATGAGAGGTGTGGCCACCATGTCTCTCTACCTTCAACTCTTGTGTATGTATAACATGTGTGTCCAGGCACTGGTGCTCATGTGTGTAGAGGCTGGAGGCTGACCTCAAGTGTCTTGCTCAGTTGCTTGACGCCTCATTTTGTTATAAAAAGTTTTATCTTAAGTCGAGTGCCTATTTTGGGGGTGGGGAGGGCTGAGCCTGTAGAGGCCACAGCAGATATTGGGCCTTGAAGTGTGGGACTCACTGGCAGCCATAAACTGCCTAACTTAGATGCATAAAAACTAAACAAAGTTCATTGCCAGAGAAGCCATAATGGGGGAGTCAAATGGGGGCTGGAGGGATAGCTCAGCTGTTAGAGCACCGGCTGGCTGCTCTTCCAGAGGTCCTGAGTTAAATTCCCAGCAATACAAAGGGTGGCTCATGACCATCTGCAATGGGATCCGATGCCCTCTCCTGGCAGGCAGGTGTACAGCAGACAGAGCACTCATATGTTAAATAGTGCTTGACGCCTGTCTCCTACCCCTTGACTTTGTTTTTTTTGTTTTGTTTTGTTGTTGTTGTTGTTGTTTTGGTTTTTGGAGACAGGGTTTCTCTGTGTAGCCTTGGCTGTCCTGGAACTCATTTCGTAGAGCAGGCTGGCCTCGAACTCAGACATCTGCCTGCCTCTGCCTCCCAAGTGCTGGGATCAAAGGCGCGCACCACCCTCCCCACCCCCCCCACCCCCCACCCCCGGCTTTGACTTTGGTTTTTAAGACTGGGATCCCAGCCGGGCAGTAGTGGCACACACCTTTGATCCCTTGGCCTTTAAGCACTTGGGAGGCAGAGGCAGGTGGATTTCTGAGTTGGAGGCCAGCCTGGTCTACAGAGTGAGTTCCAGGACAGCCAACGCTACACAGAGAAACCCTGTCTGGAAAAACAAAAAAGAAAAAAAAAGACTGGGATCCCTCAGCCTGGTAGCAGTGGTGGTGCACACCTTTAATCCCAGCACTCTGGAGGCAGAGGCAGGTGGATCCCTGAGTTTGAGGCCAGCTTGGTCTACAGAGTGAGTTCTAAAGACAATCAAGGGCATCACAGAGAAACCCTGTCTCAACAACAAAAGCCACTTTAAGCCAAGTGTGGACGTCTAGAGCCTGTGGAGAAGCACAAACTCCAGGCTGCTTTAGGCTACAGACCTACTGACTGCAAAATAAATAAATAAACAAGCAAACAAACAAAAATAAAAAATAAAAAATGCTCCGACTTGAACCAGACTCTTCTCTGCTACATCCCCAGTGGGGGCAGGGCTGTTCCCCCTACGGACCTCCACCAGAGTTTCCTCTGGCTTCGCCCTGCCCAGGCATAGTTCACCATCTTTCGGGTCCTAACGCGTACGCTCGTGCTCCACCTCCCCGGCGGGGCGGGCGAGACGGGCCGGTGGTGCGCCCTCGGCGGACTGGAGAGGCCTCGGGATCCCACCTTGGGCCCCCGGACGGGGCCCTTCACCTTCATTGCGCCACGGTGGCTTTCGGACGAGCCCCTGACTCGCGCACGCGTTAGACTCCTTGGTCCGTGCCTCGGGGAGCACCAAACCCCAATTTCAGTCGCAAAGTTCCTCAAAGACCTTGGCTTTGGGCCCCTTCTCTCTCTTCCAAGCTGGCTCATGCCTCACTCTGGCGACATTGTGGTGAAAGAGAGACCAGGGTGACTCCCACCTCGGAGTCATCAGCCCAGGACCATGAGATGACATAATCTCAGACTCTGGGGACTTGGGTGCAGCCAGATTCAGAGGTCATGGTTGACTCCCCCCGCCCCCAGATTCCTACATAAATGCCATTCATGGGCCCACATGTGGAGAGGCAGTTGCAGGCTTCTCGAATCCTTCTCTGTTCAATGAGAGATGAGCCCGGCTGGGTTTCTGGCTCCCTCTGTGCCAGGCCTCCCGGTTTCTGGGATGCCATTTCCATGCCCTCTGAGAAGCCCCGGCCAGCTTTGGCCAGAGCAGCCATATGTTGCCATGTGCCTGCCGGGGCCTCACTGACAATCTGAAGCCCAGGGTCACCTTGGGTGGGTGGCTGCTCCGGCTCAATACCTTCCTTGCGTGGCCATTGATACCTGCTCCTGGCACTGTGCATGCAGTGTTTCTCTGTATGGAAACAAGCTAGGTGTGTCCCACAGTGGGGTGGTTGCTGGCTTCATGGCTCCTGGACCTCAGATCACCTTCTGTACCTCCTCATAGTTCGGCCTCTGGTCCCTTGGAATCTGGCCCTGACCCCCTTCCTTTTTTCTTCCTTCCTTCCTTCCTCACTCCCTCCCTTCCTTCTTCCCTCCATCCCTTTCTTCCTTTCTTTCTTCCTTTCTTCTTCGCCCCTCCTTTTTCCTTCCCTCCCTCTTTCCCTCCATTCCTTCTCCCTTCCATCCTTTCTAAAATTGCTTTGCATTTTGAGATAGGGTCTCATGTAGCCCAGGCTAACTTCAAACTTAATTTCTAGTTGAGGATGACTTAGAACTCCCAATCTCCCTGCCTCTACCTCTGAAGTGTTAAGATTAAGGGTGTATGGCAGCATACCTATCTTTTAAATTTTTATTTTCTTTGATTCCTTTCTTTTTGGCTTCCCTCAGGAGGGAGTGCCTCCATTCAGGGGACACTATGTACAGCCCGTGTCACCCACCGATGCACGGAATTACTGAAGTGACCTATTGCTGAGTGGATGTCATGTTTACCCCCAACAAACCCTTCTTACAGACCAAGTGTCAGGGTAGACTTGGCCTCCCAAGGCCAGGGTCCTGCCCCCCTGCTGTGGACTGGAGCTGGCCAGGAAGTATTCTGTGTTCCATGCCCTTCATCTGCTTCCTCCCCATTTTTGGTTACAGTGTCTCACTTGGCAGCCCAGGCTTGCTTGCCACTCATAGAAATCCCCCTGCCTCAGCTTCCTAGATGCTGGGATGACAGGTGTGTGCTACCATGCCCGGTTCTGGTGAAGCAGTTCTTGGTAGCCTGCTCTCCTCAGCTCAGGTCTCCGGAGGTTTGCAGAGTTGGGTCGGCCCCCTTTTGGGCTCCACAGCTGGGGCATCTCTGCTGTAGTTACTGTGGAGAGAAAGTGCTGAATGGCGTTTCTGTGCTTAGTGCTCAATAAGATCAAGTCCTCAGGGGCAGGATGAGCACAGTGTGCGTGTGTGTGTGTGTGTGTGTGTGCGCATGTGTGTATGTGCATACACACGTGTGTGGATGAATGTATGTGAGTGTGTTTACATATGTGTGGTTGCCTGTGTGTATATCTGTGTGTGCACACACATGTGCATGTGTGTATGTGTGTTATGCACGTATACATATGTGTGGATGAATGTATGTGAGTGTGTTTACATGTGTGTGGTTGCCTGTGTGTATATCTGTGTGTGTGCACACATGTACATGTGTGTATGTGTGTTATGCACATATACATATGTGTGGATGAATGTATGTGAGTGTGTTTACATGTGTGTGGCTGCCTGTGTGTATATCTCTGTGTGTGTGTGTGTGTGTGTGTGTGTGTGTGTGTGTGTGTGGACTGTCAAGGAGGTCTCCCCTACAGTCCGAGGCTGAGACCTCACTGTTCAGAGCTGTTTTGTGGCTTCTGTGTCTCACTTCAGTAACTGATTCAGGGAGATGGCTGTTTCTTCTCCAGAAGCTTTGTAGTTCAAGTGTAAGAATAGAGACCGAAGTGTTGTCACAGCTGGGCCATTCCCCTGTCCCCTCTGCTGTGCATGGAGGCCATGAGGGTCTGAGTGGCCATTTCAGCAGAGGCAAGTCCCCTTAAGGATGAGACACTTTGGCTTGGCTTCAGCCTGCACGCCTGTCACCCCTGCACTCTGGAGGTGGAGTCAGTAGATCAGGAGTCCAAGGCGCTAGCCTGGGCTACATGAGACCAATGAAATGAAATGGCTACCTCTCTCTCTCTCTCTCTCTCTCTCTCTCTCTCTCTTCCTTCCTTCCTTTCTTCCTTTTTTCTTTTTTGAGGCAGGGTCCTCTGATGGAACCCTTGCTAGCCTGGTACTCACATAGATCCTCCTGCCTCTGTCTCTGAGTGCTGGGATTGAAGGTATGCACTACCACACTGGTAAATGAAATGGAAACAAATAACTGATGGGATTGTGAGTTTGAGGCCTTCCTTGGCTACATGGAAAGGCAGGCCCGGGAAAACCACCTCTGCAAGTGTGGGAGTGGACTACTCGAAGAGCTAGGGAAAGCCACGGGGCCCAAGTGTGTGCAGAGGTCAGAGGAAGCCAGTTCTCTCCTTCCTGATGTGGATCTGGGGTATCAAACTCAGGTTGTTATGCTTGTCAGCAAGCACTCTTACCCCTGAGCCATATTGCTGACCCTTCTGTAACTTTAGTACAGCACTCATGTGTTTCCTTATTTTATTATGTTTGTTCATTTGATGACTAGAAACAGACTTCATTATGTAGCCCAGGCTAGCCTCAAACATACAGCCATTCTTTGGCCACTGTCTCTCAAGTGCTAAAATTGCAGGTGTGCACTAACAAGGTTTCCACAGCCTCCCTTGAGTCTGATGTACAGAAGCATCGCAGGGACAAACTTCAGCTACAGAACTGTGTCTGCTGTGTGTGACACCACATACGTGTACCTGGGTGGTCTCGTTCTAGGAATAGTTAGTTAGTTTTAATTATGTGTCAGTGTGCACATGAGTGGACTACCCTCAGGGGCCAGAAGGGGGCACCAGTTTCTGGAACTGGACTTAGAGGTGATTGTGAGCCACCTCACCTTATGGGCACTGGGAATCAAACCTGGGTCCTCTGCAAGAGCATCAGGTACGCCAGCCACTGACTCATCTCTCACACTTCAACACTGATGACATTTATTTCTTACTTCTGGATCGATTCTTCATCCTCATGCCCTGGACAGACTGGGCTACAGTGGCTAGGTTGGGCCTGGCCTGGCCTTTCCCTTCCTGTCGGCTGCAGGCCAAGTGTGGCTGGATGTCAGACAAACCCTTTGTCCATTTCATTTTTTGCAGGTGTCTAGCTCGAACTTACCTTTGCTAAGCTATGGAGCCCACTGCACCAGACTTACAACTTGTGACAGAAGTGACAAAGGATGTCCCTGTCCCTGCTCCAGACTCTGACCGTTGTCGAACAGCTGTCATTGCAGTGGTGGCCATCAGCATGGCCACCCTGACCCTGGGAGTCCTTTCAGGTAAAGGCTGACATTCCAGCCAGAGCCAGCAGCCTGCAGGGACAAGCTCTGAGGTCTAGGAATGTGCTGGGTGGACGGCAAGTGGCCTCGGGTGACCAGTGAGGCAGTCGGTCGGCCCTATGGTCCAATAGGGAGGGAACAGACATGTCAGTTTTGACAGCTCCTTGAGGCAGCAGGAGCCTCCTGCCTTCCAGGTCAGGCAGGACTACAGGGGTGTGGCTTAGAGGTCCCCCTGTGAGGGGCTGGGCTCAGCCACAGCCAGCCTGTTAGTATGGTTATCCTGTGAGACCATGGTAATGGGCACAAACTACAAAGATTTCTTGTGTGGAAAAAAGCAAATTGACCAGGCAGGGGTTGCAACACCTTTTAATCCCAGCCCTCAGGTCACAGATGCAGGAGGATCTCTGTGAGTCTGAGGTCAGCCTGGTCTACAGAGAGAGAATCTAGGACAGCCAAGGCTGCACAGAGAAACCCTGTCTCAATAAAAGATAAAAGAATAAAATGGTAATTCCTCTACACTCCCCGACTATACTAATATTTCTTAAGCTTTTCTGGACCTTCTGGGTTATTGCAGCCTGACATGGCTGACTGCTGCCCCCTATTTGCTGTGCCTGTCACATGCAATGGCATTCTCACGGCTCCTTGGGCCCGCCCCTTTGAGGGCTTCCTGTCAGCCCACATTGCACAGAAAACTTTGTGATCATTTTTTAGGGATTTTCTTATTTTTTTGAGAAAAAGAAGGGTCTCACATAGTCGACGCTGGCCTCAAACTCTTATTACTGAGGGTGACTTTGAACTCCTGATCCCAGTCTCATTCTCTGAAGTGCTGGGACTAGAGGTGTGCACCGGCCACGCCACCACCCAGGGCTCATGCCTGCTGGGGAGTGCTCTACCCACTGAGCAACATAGCCCTTTAGGATGATTCCTCCAACCACGAATCCACAAATCCATCTGGAGGGATGGCTGAGACTCAGCATTCAAACGCTATCCATTTGCTTCTATTGTGTTATTTTGGTTTTTTGAGACAGAGTTTCTCTGTGTAGCTCTGGCTGTCCTGAAACTTGCTCTGTAGACCAGGCTAGCTTCGAACTCAGAGATCTGTGTGCCTTTGCCTCTCAAATGCTGGGATTAAAGGCATGTACCACCACTACCTGGCAGATTTTGTTTTAAAATTTTATTCTGGGACTAAAGAGATGGCTCAGAGGTTAAGAACACTGGCTGTTCTTTCAGAGGTCCTAAGTTCAATTCCTAGCACCCACATGGTGGCTCACATCCATCTATAATGATATCTGGTGCCCTCTTCTGGCCTGCAGGCATACATGCAGTTAGAATGCTATATTCATAATAAATAAATAAATTTTTTTAAAAAGTTTTTATTTCTAGCTGGGTGGTGGTGGTACACACCTTTAATCCCAGCACTTGGGAGTCAGAGGCAGGATGATTTCGTAGTTCCAGACCAGCCTGGTCTACAGAGTGAGTTCCAGGACAGCCAGAGCTACACAGAGGAACCCTGTCCTGAAAAACCAAAACCAACCAAACAAAAACAAAAACAAAAACCAACCAAACAAAAAAGAATTATTTTATGTGAGTATACAGTCACTGTCTTCAGACACACCAGAAGAGAGCATCAGATCTCATTACAAATGGTTGTGAGCCACCATGTGGTTGGTGGGAATTGAACTCAGGACCTCTAGGAAAAGCAGTCAGTGCTCTTCACCACTGAGCCATCTCTCCAGCACCTTGAGTTGGTCTTAAATACCCTGATGGCACAGTGTTCGTGTGGTAGCCTCCTGCGTGGAGGAAACGCCTTTTAGAAGCCACGGCAGCAAGGCAGGCCAGCTGGGGCGGGATGGCTCTACTATCCAGGTCACCACAGCCTACAGTGCTTCAAAAGAACGAAAAGAAGAGAGGCTGGGAGAGGGCTCAGCCCACACGGGGTCTACCTTGCCAGACATCAGGGTCTCCACCCCACACCAGAAAAAGCCAGGTGCAGTGATGGGCTCTCATAAACCTCATAGAGCGGTTCCTCCTCGGGTTCCCGGCTGTTCACCCTAATAGGATTGGTACTGAATGGATGAGAGACCCTGCCTCAAACACATGAGAGAGGGAGAGAGAGAGGGGGAGAGAAGGGGGGGGATTTGATGACCTGACATTCACATGTGCCACAAACTGTCAAAGAAGGCATGGAGTGTGGCCTCTGGGTAAACTGTACAAAGGTTCTGGTGTCTGCTGGCTTACTCTTTCCTCTGCAGGGCTCACTGACCCATCCTAGGAAGGAGGTTGGGACACTGCAAGGCCTCCTGAGGGACTGTCACCTGTGATGTCATTGACTCAAGTCAAGGGAGCTGACTTTGGGGACAGCCCAGGTCACTTGGCTTCTATAAGCTGTATACTGACTCTGGGAGTCCTTAGGACGGCCTTCAGCAAAGGCATAATGTTGGTCGGCATAGGGGAGTCAGGTCCTGTGTGTATGGAGGCTTGGTAGGTGCAGGAGACAGTGAGCCCCAAGCCCACAGTGAGGCTGTCTCACCAGGCACTGGTCTTGTCCGCAGCCTTCCTCTCTGCGCAGGGCACCCACGTGGAGCACATGGCAGAGCTACGCGGGATCCGTTTCACCAGCGCTTTGCAGCAGGAGAACTCCGACTTCTACCGCCTGCTCACGCCTGCTCTGCAGACACTGGCAAGTACAGCTGGGGCCTGGAGGCAGGGTCAGCTGGGTCGATGCTGGGGGACAGGAGGTTGGTCTGTGGAGTGAACAGGGGAGACACGGTGCTCTGTGTCCACCTACTGAGCAGACGTGACATTTTTATCACGGAGTCCATTCTGTGTTGATTTCTTACTGAGCACAATGTTCCAAGGTTCCTGCATGCTGGGCACAAGTCAGAGACCTCACCTATTCACAGCTGCATGCTGATTTAGTGTTGAAATGGATCATGTGCTGTGTATTACTCTGTTATCCACTCATCTACCCATCCATCCATCCATCATCCATCCTTCCATCCACCTACCCATCCACCCACCCACCCACCCACCCATCCATCCATCCATCCATCTATCCATCCATCCACTCATCTACCATCCATCCATCCATCCATCCACTTATCTACCCATCCATCCATCCATCCCCCATCCATCCACCTCTATGGACATGCCGCTGCTCCTGCCTCTCAGTCGCTCTGACCTATGCAGCTGTGAACATGCCTGAAATTTTTTGAGACGTTGCTTTAAGTCTCTGTGGTTATAACCTGGAAGTAGCATATAGTCTTATTTTCTTTTCCACAGCTGTGTAATATTCCATCACAGGCCTCGACTGCACTGTTTGCTAATTTATTGACAGTGGAGTGTTTCCACATGACCGACTTCGCAATGGCCCTCCCAGCCTGATCTCTGGCTGTGGTCCCTCTCTGCCTGACCTCTGGCTGTGGTCCTGTTTGTTTCACTGTGGTTATAGCATTGGTGCTCTCATTTCTGTTGCAGTTTGTGAGTAGTTTCCAGAAAACAGAGCTAGAATCGAGCTGTGCAGGCTGCACGGTGCTTGGTTACAGGTAAGTTGGGGCCTCTGTGAGCGTGAGGCAACCTTGGTAGACATTTTGGAGATGCCAGAAGACTATAGATAACTGCAGAAGATTCTGGGGGTTCCCAGCAGTGAGCTCGCCCTCCGCCCTCAAGGCGCCCTCCTGCTGCTGCTCGCAGGGATGGCAACTCCAGTGTGATTGTGCATTTCCGGCTACACTTTCTGCTCCGAGCCCTCCAGCCACTGATCCCGGAGCAGGAAGCAGACATCTTGCAGAGAGGGATCCAGGCAAGGCTGCAGGAACAAGGTCTTTCCTTGGCTGCCTATGGTACCATCATGTCAGTCGAGCTGACAGGTAGGTGGCTGCCAGGTCTGGGAGACAAAGGGTTGTTGGGAGCACTGCGTACCTCAAATTGCATAGAGCTTCAAATTTTAAAAACTCTTTGCTTCTGATGGAAGGAAGGAGACACCCCAGGTTCACAGCCCCACACCCCAGGTTCACAGCCCCACACCCCAGGTTCACAGCCCCACACCCCAGGTTCACACTCCCACACCCCAGGTTCACAGCCCCACACCCCAGGTTCACAGCCCCACACCCCAGGTTCACACTCCCA
>NW_022196910.1:1259955-1307429 GCF_008632895.1 Mastomys coucha | reverse complement strand
CCCACACCCCAGGTTCACAGCCCCACACCCCAGGTTCACACTCCCACACCCCAGGTTCACACTCCCACACCCCAGGTTCACAGCCCCACACCCCCGGCTGCAGAGTGCACAAGTCTTACCTTCACCTTCTCGGACTATTTTGTCCATGGTTCTAGACATACTGGGTTCACTGTGGTCCCAAAGACAAATCAGAAAATACTAGAATTAAATGAGTCACACATTCTAGGTTGGACATGTTCTGGAGAATGTGATATAATTCAAGGGGCCTGGGGCTAGAGAGGGGTCCTGGTGGTTAGATCACTGGCTGCTTTGGAGATATCCTGGGCTCCGTTCCCAACACCCACATCACTACCTGCAGCCTCTGTTGCTCCACTTCCAGGGGATCCTATGCCCTCTTGGATACACACACATGCAAAACACCCCTACACATAACTTAATTTAAAAATATCTAGCTGGGTAGTGGTGGCACACGCCTTTAATCTCAGCACTTGGGAGACAGAGGCAGGGGGATCTCTGTGAATGTGAGGCCAGCCTGCTCTACAGAGTGATTCCCAGTATAGCAGGCTACCCAGAGAAACGGTTTCAAAAATATTAATTAATTAATTATATCTAAGCCATCTCAGTCTGTCCCACTGGGGAAGTGAGCAACTCCTGTGCATAACGTCTCACAGATCACCGCTTCAGTCCATCTTCTATAAAATTCCCCAGTGGCAGGTGTGTTCCTGCTTTGACAGTGACTGCCAGCCTCATGTGGCTCTTCAGCGCTGTCCCCTCCGAGCCAGGTTGAAGACAGGGTTAAAGTGCTGGTGGCTCGGGGCTGGAGAGATGGCTCAGCGGTTAAGAGCACTGACTGCTCTTCCAAAGGTCCTGAGTTCAAATCCCAGCAACCACATGGTGGCTCACAACCATTGGTAATGAGATCTGATGCCCTCTTCTGGTGCATCTGAAGACAGCTACAGTGTCTTAGATACAATAATAAATAAATCTTAAAAAAAAAAAAAAAAGTGCTGGTGGCTCTGTCATGGCCTGCTGTCCTGAAGAGCCAGCACTGAACACACCTTTTAGGGAGAGGGAGCAAGAGAGGACCTCCTCCTACTCCCAGGCTGACCTCATGCTCACAATCCTCCTGCCTCAGCCTCAGCCTCAGCAGGCATGGCCCATTGCTCACCTCTCACTTGGCTTTGTCTGTTCTGCTTCAGGAAGGTGTGAAGGTCCGGTGACTGAGAGGGACTTAAAGTCAGGTAGGACTGACCTGGGCCCCCGCTCAGCTTCCAGGAATGTCCCTTCAGCTTTTCTCTGGCAAGCATAGGTGCGACTCCTGCGGGCCTTTGGCCTCCCTGGGAAGATAACCCAGGAGTCGGGGGCCAGGGGAACCCCGGCTCTGCATCAGGGTGTGCTGTTGAGTGGTTTATCCGAGTCAGGGCTCACTAGCCCAGGCTGGCCTCAAACTCAGCACTCTACCTGCCTCTGCCTCCTGAGTGCTGGGGTTATGTGTGTGTTCTCAGCCAGGCAGTGGTGGCACACGCCTTTTTAATCCCAGCACTCGGGAGGCAGAGGCAGGTGGATTTCTGAGTTCCAGAACAGACTGGAACTACACAGAGAAACACAGAGAAGCCCTGTCTGGAAAAATTAAAATTAAAATTAAAAATTACAAAAGAAAAAGTGCACTCCTGTCCCTAGCCGCTATTTATTTTTATGTTTTTCTCTGTCAATCCTCTGTTACTGTGACAAGACATCTGATGCAGGGAACTTAAGAGAGGGAGGGCTTACCTTAGCCACAGATCTGACGTCCTTCACGCCGGGGAGGGCGTGGCAGCAGGATCGGGAAGCAGAGAGAGGTGACCACTGGAGCAGAGGCTTGTCTCCATACTGTTTCTAGATCCCACTAAGTAGACCATTAAGATTAGCCATCACAGAAGGTGACAGAATTCTATTGTAAAAGCAAAACCTTTAATCCCAGCAATTGGGAGGCAGCCACAGGTGGATCTCTGTGAGGTCAAGGCAAACCCAATCTGTAAAGTGAGTTTCAGACCATCCAAGACTACACAGAGAGAACCTATCTCTCTGCCTCTCTGTCTCTGTCTCTGTCTCTGTCTCTCTCTCTCTCTCTCACACACACACACACACACACACACACACACAGTCACTCATGTCTCACACACGTCCATGTTGTCTAGCCCTATCTTTGTCTCCAGAGATAACCAAAGATCTCACAGCGGTTCTTACACTGTGCAGTTACCTAAAGGGCCCCTGCAGGTCGCTGCCTCTGCACAGAAGAGGTTCCTGGCCCCAGCTTGGTTCTCTGTTCCCAGGCCACTGCCCCGGGAATGCCTTCTCCTGTCAGAATGGTCAGTGTGTGAGCAAAGAGAACCCGGAGTGTGACGACAGGGCGGACTGCTCCGACGGGTCTGACGAGGCTCAGTGTGGTCAGTGTCTGTGTGGCCCGGGAGTGCAGTGAACTGGGCTCACAAGCTGGGCGGTGGAAAGGGAGGTGTGTAAGGCTACCTGGAGGGGACACTCCTCAGAGAAAGCAGGGGTGGGAGGGAGCCTAGAGCTCCATGCTGCCAGGAACAAGTATTGCTCAGATTTAAGCAAGAAGTGTTGTGATAATCAATATTTCCAGTATTCTCAGCCTGCACAGTGATGCAGCATGAGGGTCCTCCTTTGCTTTGAGCTGCTTGATAGGAAACTGTATTTTAACTCCCAGTCCCTTTTGAGAAGGCAGGACAGGAAGTCAAGCCGAGGATGGAGGTAGGCTTGGTCTTGCTCTCTCCCACTCTCACTACAGCCCAGGATCTCCAGCCTAGGGGTTGACAACGCTCACGGTGGGCTTGGCCCTCCAGCAGCAATCATCATTAATCAAGAAAGTGTCCCACAGGGCTTAATGGTGTGGGAGTGTCATCCAAACACCCAGGAGTTGAGGAAGGAAGATCATGAGTTCCAGGCCAGCTTGGGCTGGAATAAAAATCTGTTTTAAAAGAATAAACAAATAGGTTTCATGACCTTCATGCTCGGTTGGGCACCTGGCCTGAGCCTTTCTCTGCCACTGACTGATGTGTGTGATGTCTGATTCCTGAGACTGGGTGGGGTTTCAAGAAGACCCGGACAGCTCCAAATAACAAGTGGAGGAACACCTCGAACCTGGGGCCAAATGATGAGTGACGATTGCCCCTGGTTCTCCGTCCGATCCTGTGCTTTGCAGACTGCGGCTGGCAGCCTGCCTGGAGGTCAGCTGGCAGGATCGTGGGCGGCGTGGAGGCAGCTCCCGGGGAGTTCCCCTGGCAGGTCAGCCTTCGGGAGAATCACGAACACTTCTGCGGTGCCACCATCATCGGTGCCAGGTGGCTGGTGTCTGCTGCCCACTGCTTCAACGAGTGAGTCCCACCGGCCATGGCTGCCAGTACTGCTTCTTGGCCCAACGCACCGCACCGTGTCTCCCTGTACCCCCTCCTTCCTTTTGCCAAAGTCCACTCACTCTTCATTCTTTTCCTCCCCTCCCCCCATTGGCTTATTTAATTGCGTCTATGAATGTTTTGCTTGCATGTCTGCTGGTGCACCATATGCATGCCTGAGGCCTATAGAGAACAGAAGTGGGCTTCGAGTCTCCTGGATCTGGAGATAGTTGTGACCCAATTGTATGTGGGTGCTGGGACTCAAACCTGGGTCCTTTGCAAGAGCAGCTAGTGTTCTAACCACTGCACCACCTCTCCAGACCCTCTTCTCTTTTTTTATTTTTTAAAAGATTCATTTATTTATTATATATAAGTACACTGTAGCTGTCTTCAGATGTACCAGAAGAGGGAGTCAGATCTTATACAGATGGTTGTGAGCTACTATGTGGTTGCTGAGCCATCTCTCCAGCCTGCCTCTCTCTCTCACTCTCTTTTTAAAGATTTAATTTATGTATGTGAGTACACTGTAGCTGTCTTCAGACACACCAGAAAAGGGCATCAGATCCCATTATAGATGGTTATGAGTCATCATGTGGTTGCTGGGAATCAAACTCAGGACCTATGGAAGAGCAGTCAGTGCTCTTAACCACTGAGCCATCTCTCCAGCCCCCTCTTTTCTCTTTTAAAATTAATTAATTATTATATTTAAGAGAAAGCCTCATTAGGTTTCCTAGGCTTCCCAGGAACTCATAAACCTCCTTCCTCAGCTTCCTGGGGTTACATTCTAGTCTGCATTCATTTTATTTATTACTTGTTTAATTTTGAGACAAGTTCTCACTATGTAGTTGTCCTGAAACTTGCTAGGCATGTAGACCAGGCTGTTTTCTTGAACTCACACAGATCTGCCTGCCTCTGCCTTCCAGGTGCTGGCATCAAGTGCGTGCACAATCCTGCTCAGCTTTTATTTAGCATCTGTATGTGCCACAACTCCTTCCACCATATGTGTCCCCGAAATTGAACTCTGACTGGCAGGCTTGCCCACAAGAGTCTGCTCGCATCCTTTTCTTCCTTAAATTACCTTAGAGTCCTCGGAGCTCCCCATTAAGTCGCACCCCTTCCGACCTCCCCAGATTCCAGGACCCTGCGCAGTGGGCGGCCCAGGCGGGCAGCGTGCACCTGAGCGGTTCAGAGGCCAGCGCCGTGCGTGCACGCGTGCTACGCATCGCCAAGCATCCAGCCTATGACGCTGACACCGCGGACTTCGACCTGGCGGTGCTGGAGCTGGCGCGCCCACTACCCTTCGGCCGCTACGTGCAGCCTGCCTGCCTCCCCGCGGCCACGCACGTCTTCCCGCCGCACAAGAAGTGCCTGATCTCGGGCTGGGGTTACCTGAAGGAGGACTTCCGTAAGCCCGCTGCGCGCATCTCCCCACTCCTAACTGAGACCTTCTAGCCCCAATGTAGATGACTAGGACAATGGTGCCTCCTGCCTCCGAGCTCATAATCTGGGGTCTGAGGCAGGGGATCAATCCAGGGACCTTGGAAATACCTGTTCTCAAAAATTAAAAACAGGGCTAGGGGCGTGGTCATGGTGGAGCCCCAGCCTAGAATCCCCCAGTAAGGGGCTGGGGACGTGGCTAAGGTGGAGTTTTTAGCTAACAAGTGGGTTCCATAGCTCTGGTAAAGAAAAAGTAAGAAGAAATTCTGTAAAGCTAAAGGTGGTGGTATACAACTATCACCCCAAATTTAAGATCACAGGATGAGGAGGATCAGAAGTCCAAGGTCATCTTTAGCTATAAAGTGAGTTCAAGGCCAGCCTGGGCTATAAAAAAACAATAAAAGCCTATAATCATAAGGCAGCAGGTGGTGAATGTGTCTCATTTGGGGCTGCTGGGCTGGAGAGCGAGTTCACCCTTGGGCAAGTTGGGGGTTGGGGCCTGAGCGCATGGCAATGTGGGGAGAAGAGATGAGGAATGAAGGCTTGATGCCTGTTAGTGCCTAAGGTTGGGGTGAGGGTCAGGTGGACCCAGCAGCTTGAGAACTGGAAGAGGAAAAGGTATTCAGTCTCCTGGCTCAAAGTGGCTGCTGGGGGTCCGGTGCTCTCACCTGCTTTTCTCTGTTGCCCTGTGGTGTGGGCAGTGGTGAAGCCGGAGGTCCTTCAGAAAGCCACGGTGGAATTGCTGGACCAGAGCCTGTGTTCCAGCCTGTACGGCCACTCGCTCACCGACAGGATGGTGTGTGCTGGCTACCTGGACGGGAAGGTGGACTCCTGCCAGGTGGGCTGCCAGGGTCAAACGATTACCCTCTGTCCCCTCCCACCGGGGAACAAGCAAGTGGACACTAGCTGGAACAAACCAGCACTCAGGAGGTGGAAACAGGAGGATCAGGAGTTCAAGGAATGAGGCCCTGTCTCAAAAGGAAAACAAGCCAACCGTATCCGACCAGAGCCATTGTAGTTGACTGTATTTAATAAATATAGAAGTCACTACATATTTTTATTTTGTTTTCTTGGTTTTTTCTAAAGTTTCTCTGTATCACCCTGGCTGTCCTAGACTATATCTCTCTGTAAACCGGACTAGCTTCTAACTCGCCTTTGCCTCCTGACTGCTGGGTCCGGAGAGATGGCTCAGTGGTTAAGAGTTTTGGGGGATCTGATACCTTCTGGCCTCTGAGGGCACCAGGAGCAAAAGTGGTGCACTGACAAAAACACAGACTAAATATTCGCCACATAAATATCTAAATAAATAAGTGCACAAAGATATGTGGCTCCCAGCACGAGTGATAATGACATCACATTTGCTATTCTCACTCTCTGCTGCGCTCCTACTCGCGCATTCCCTCTGTGGAGACACAGATCTCCTAGCGACCTCCGTCTGTTTCTGTCCACAGCCCTAGCCATGAGCCTATGTGGATAGAGAATTCAGCCCCGGTCCTGGGCTGTCTGCCTGCCTCTGGCGACTGTAGTTGGAGAGTGCCCCGCCCCCAAGCTGAGAACGTGCCTTTGTTTTCCAGGGTGACTCCGGAGGACCCTTGGTCTGCGAGGAGCCTTCCGGAAGGTTCTTCCTGGCTGGTATCGTGAGTTGGGGAATCGGCTGTGCAGAAGCGCGGCGCCCAGGGGTCTACACCCGAGTCACCAGGCTGCGGGATTGGATCGTGGAGGTGACCAGCGCGGCTGACGCGCCTGTGGTCCCCACCGCGGCTCCAGCGCCCGCCACCCCCAGCACTGTCCGGCCTACCAGCCCTGAGAGCCGGGTGCCCAACACCTCTGCTAAACCCACCGCTGCCCCCAGCCCTGTGCCACTTCACCCCAGCACTGCCGCCAAGCCACAAGGTATTGCGGATTCCGGGCAGGTATTCCTTCCCGGGCAGGGTCAGATCACTGGCCCTCAGCACTGAGTGGCAAGGCGACTAATGATCGATTACTGAGGTCTGTCACGAAGCACTCTGTGGAAAGGAGATTGCTAATAGGTTCTCCATCCACATCTGTCTCATTGGCTTCCGGGGGATTCACCAAGCGCTTAATTGACTATTGATGTCTGCCAGGCAAACCTGGCTGAAGATGGGCATTTAATTGAAATCTTGACATGCTCAGTGTGGGGATTGGTAATCAGTTGTCAGTGTCTGTCAGAAAAGGCGGGAGGAATTGGTGACTGACTATATGCTTGGGGGAGGGGGATGTTGAGACAGGGTCTCTCTCTCTCTCTCTCTCTCTCTCTCTCTCTCTCTCTCTCTCTCTCTCTCTCTCTCTCTCTCTCTCTCTCTCTCTCTCTCTCTCTCTCTCTCTCTCTCCTCACTCTGTAGACCAGGCTGGCCTCGAACTCAGAAATCCGCCTGCCTCTGATTCCCAAGTGCATGCGCCACCACCCTGCTAAGTGCCTCTCTTTGTAGCCCTAGTGGTGGTCCTTTAACTCTTTTGTGTAGCTGAGGCTGGCCTCGAACTCACAGACATCTGCCTGTTTTCACCTGGGATTAAAGGAGTGGGCACTAGGTCTGGCTGTGATTAACTATTGATGTCTGCCTAACCCTGTGGGAGATTAACAAACAGCTGGTTACTGATTTCCTTTGAGGGGGGAGGGAGATGGAGGGGAGGGCAAATGCCGAGGACAACTTGCAGGGGTTGGTTTTCTCCTTCCATCACTGGCTTTCAGGGAATTAAACTCAGCTTATCATGTTTGATGCTAGTGCCTCTACCTGGATGTCTGTAAATGGAGGATTGGTGATTGATTGCCAATGTCTGTCTGCCTTGACTCCTCTGAAAAATTGGTGATTGATTATTGGTGTCTGCCATGAAAGAGCTTGATGGGAGATCAGCAGTTTATTACTGGCATCTGTTTTGACATTAGGTGGGAAATTGGTAACTGCTTATTGATATTTTCCATGAAGCAACCAATAGGGGATTAGCAATTTATTACTGATGTCTGCCATGAACACACACATCAGTTACAGGTTAGTCATTCTTCAAGAGGACTTTTTTTAATCTTAAGTTTTTAAATATTTATTTTTTATTTTATGTGCATGAGTGTTTGCCATCATGTACCTCTGTATGGACTGTGTTGGATCTTGGAATTACAGACAGTTGTGAGCTGCCATAAGGGTGCTGGGAACTGAACCCAGGTCCTCTGGAAGAACAGGCAGTGCTCTTAATTGTTGAGCCATATCTCCACCTCCAAATTTTAAAATTTTTTTGAAACAATTTTTTTGTTTGTTTTACTATGAGGCCTGGCTGGAACAAAGCTCATTATGTAAACCAAGTTAGCTTTGAACTCACAGAGATCCTTCTGCCTCAGCCTCCCAGGTGCTGGGGTTAAAGGCCACCACTGCTGGCTTTATTGAAAGTATAGGCTGGGTGGTGGTGGCGCACGCCTTTAATCCCAGCACTCAGGAGGCAGAGGCAGGCGGATTTCTGAGTTCCAGGCAAGCCTGGTCTACAGAGTGAGTTCCAGGACAGCCAGGGCTACACAGAGAAACCCCGTCTCAAAAGAAAGAAAGAAAGAAAGAAAGAAAGAAAGAAAGAAAGAAAGAAAGAAAGAAAGGAAGGAAGGAAGGAAGGAAGGAAGGAAGGAAGGAAGGAAGGAAGGAAGGAAGAACAATGTAGGTGCATGGGAAATGAGGCAGCACAGGACAGCATAGTTAGAGTGGCCCACAAGGCCAGCAGGAAGTTACATGTGGTACCTGTGGGAGTTGGGTGGCCGAGTCTGCGGTAACCAGCTTGGTCCTTCTGGGTACCATCCCTGTCCCTGCACACCTCTGTATTTTATCAGCCTTGAATCTCTTGGGTTTTTGTGTATGTTGTAATGCTGGAAGTTGAAACCCTGGTCTGGTGTACCCGAGACAAGGGCCCTCCCACACCCCACCCAGGTTGTGAGTTTTGCCTCCCCTGTGGTTTGTTTCTGTTTCTTCCTCTGACTCTCAGGTTATCCCAGCCAGCCTTGTTTCCTGCTTCTGTCCCTCCTCCTTCTCTCCTTCCCAACCTTCTGGGACCCCAGACTGACTTCAAACTCAGAACAATCCCCTGCCTCAGCTTCTGAGTGCCAGGATGACAGGCTCCTGCCACCATGTAGATGTGACATTGTGGGTCCTGTGAATCTCATCAGGGATCTCAATCTCTGCAAGTTGAGGTTTCCCTCGAGCCCTGTCGCCCTGATGACATCCCAATTGCTCTGTATGTAGGTTACCCTAGGCCCGGAATGGGTGAACCCAGAGTAGATGACGACACTCCCCAACACTCCCTTTTTCCTCTCCCCTGGCAGAGTGTGGAGCCAGACCAGCAATGGACAAGCCCACTCGGATTGTGGGCGGGATCAGCGCCATGTCTGGGGAGGTGCCCTGGCAGGCCAGCCTGAAGGAAGGATCCAGACATTTCTGTGGAGCCACCGTGGTGGGTGACCGCTGGCTGCTGTCCGCCGCCCACTGTTTCAACCAGTAAGGCCTTCCAAGAGCCCCGATAGCAGACCCTCACTGCATGCAGCAAGCACCAACTACCTAGTGCGGTGCTTTCCTATCAGCCAGGCACAAAATTGACAAACCAAACCCAGCAAGACAATAAACAGGAAGCCCTTATTGTTTGCTGAATGCTCATACATGGGGGTCGCCCAGAACCGCAATCATCTGGCTGGACAGCAGGGGGATTCTGGCCTGTGGTAACCTACAACATTGATAAAGTTGCTAGGGTCTCTGTCAGAGTGGCAAAAGCAAAGTCTCAAGGGACATGCACGCTCCGGCAGGGCCTTTTCCTGGGGTGCGGGGTGGGAGTGCCTGAGGTCCTGTCTCTGCAGCACCAAAGTGGAGCAGGTGCAGGCGCACCTGGGCACCGTGTCCCTGCTGGGTGTCGGCGGGAGCCCCGTGAAGCTGGGGCTGCGAAGGGTGGCCCTGCACCCCCGGTACAACCCAGGAATCCTGGACTTTGACGTGGCCTTGCTGGAGTTGGCCCAGCCATTGGTCTTCAACAAGTACATCCAGCCGGTCTGTCTCCCCCTGGCCATCCACAAGTTCCCCGTGGGCCGGAAGTGTATGATCTCAGGCTGGGGCAACATGCAAGAGGGAAATGGTGAGCAGGTCCCAGGGAGGGACCTGGCCTGGGAGGGCTGTGGCTTGGCTTTCCTCACCTGGGTCCTAAACCACTCATTCCTCTGTGCCGACCCCATATCCAAAGTGCCACTCTATGACTCCTAGGGTCTACATAGGGGCCCTCATTTGTGTGTATAAATAAAGTTTTATTAGTACAAGAGATACATTCATTGACCAGATGTCCACGGCTGCAAAAAACGTCTGTGCTGACCCAGTGGCCTTTAGTCCCACACACCTGAGCCACCAGCCTCCTGCTATGTCAGAGATCACATGGAGCCCATTGCCTGGGTATAAACCAGGCTTTATTGCCCTATGGTCCCTTACACATCCATTCAGTAACAGGATATCTTATCACTAGCTTTTCTTCTACATGGCTGAATAGATTATCTAGACTATACAGCTGAGAATGTTTATGCCCTAGTACAGTGGTTCTCAGTCTTCCTAACGCTGCCACAGCCTTTAATAAAGTTCATGTTGTGGGGACCCCTAGCCACAGAGTTATTTTGTTGCTACTTCATAACTATAATTTTGCTACTGATATGAATCATAACATAAATGTCTGATATCCAGGATCTCTGACCTATGACCTCAAAGGGGTCAAGCACTGCTATCTAGTCCTTTACAAACAAATTTGTCAAAATGGGAATGGTGCCTACACCTGTCTCCCCAGCACTCAGGTACAGAGGCAGGAGCACCATAGATTTAAGGCCAGCCTGGCCTACATAGTGAGACCCTAAAGAACACAAGAGTTGGGGCGTGCTGAGCACTTGCTTAGTGTGTGCAAAGATCCTGGATTCTACCCCAGCCCCACAAGGAGAAATGAAAATTCCTGTGAAAGCCAGGTTTGGGGGCGCACACCTTTAATCAGCATCAGAGAGGCAGAGGCAGGATGATCTCAGTGAGTTCCAGGACAGCCACAGCTACAAAGTGAAACCCTGTCTTAAACAAAACAAAGCAAAAATTCCTATGGGCTCTGCTGGCCCCAGGGTAGAGACAGTCCCTACTGGCCCTGCTTGATACCCTCTTTCCTGGCAGCCACCAAGCCCGACATCTTGCAGAAGGCGTCTGTGGGCATCATAGAGCAGAAGATGTGTGGAGCCCTGTACAACTTCTCCCTCACTGACCGCATGCTCTGTGCCGGCTTCCTGGAGGGCAGAGTCGACTCCTGCCAGGTGGGTGCCATAGGGATGCCTCCGTTCCTACCTGGGCTCCAGGAGCAGCCCAGCCGTGAGCACTTGCCTATCGTGTTTGAGGCCCTGGGTTCCATCCCCAGTACTAAAAAAGGAAAAACGAATGATTGATGGCTGAGCAGTGGTGGTGCACGCTTTTAATCCAAGCACTTGGGAGGCAGAGGCAGGTGAATCTCTGTGATTTCAAAACCAGCCCAGTCTACAGAGTAAGTTCCAGGACAGCCAGGGATACACAAAGAAACCTTGTCTCAGAAAAAATAAAATGATGAAGGATCAGAGAAGGAAAGGGATCTGCCTAAGTTCACACAGCCAAGCCTGAACATGAAACTTGCTATCTAATGGAAGTGGGGCCTTTCTGTTCCTTGGATGGGTGTCCCACAAAGGCCTGTTGGTATCCTCCTGCAGGGTGATTCTGGTGGCCCCCTGGCATGTGAGGAGACACCTGGTGTCTTTTACCTGGCTGGCATTGTGAGCTGGGGCATTGGCTGTGCCCAAGCTAAGAAGCCCGGTGTATATGCACGAATCACGCGCCTCAAGGACTGGATCCTGAAGGCCATGTCCTCAGACCCCAGCTCCACGGCTCACCCCTACACCTCCAGCACACGGCTCATCCCTAGCGAGCCCCCCAAAACCACAGCTGCTGGCCTCATTATCCCAGAGGCCACCACCGGCAGACCTGCTACCCCTAGGGCAACCATCAGAGTGACCACTAGACCACTCAACACAACGCTGCCTGCCAGGAGTACCACCACCAGGGGACAGACAGCAGCCCCAAGTGCACCAGGCACCACGATATACTCTCACTTGCCAGGTATGGTGATACAGGCTGGGACTCCGGCGGGTCCCTGGCACAGCATGATGGTGCTGAAGACACACCATCCCATAGTTCCAGAGCTGGAGTCCGATGTCAGGGTCCTGTGGCAGCCTGCCCCGCCTGCAGGGGGCACTCTCCCCATGACCTGCTGTGTGTGTCTGTGTGCTGACATCTTCTGTCCATTTATTTGTGTGTGCACACGTGCACATGCAGAGGCTAGAAGAGGGCATCCTGAGTCCCGCTCCCCCAAGGATGTGAACGCCGTCCTCTATCACACTCCACCATGCTCCTCCGAGGCAAGGCAGCTTCTGGGCTTCAGCAGCAGCTGGCAAGTCCCAGCTGACCTCCTGCCTTTGCCACCGTCCGTGCTGGGGTCAAAGGCCTGCACACAACCATGCCCACTGACCCATCCCTCCAGCTTGTTTCCTTTAGTATTGTCAAGTCCCCTCCCGGACTAGGACCAACTCAGTAGCTAAGGCTGACCTTGAACTCCTGTTCCTCCTAAGGGTTGGGCCTAAAGGCATACATCAGCTACTTGACGAGAGCATCACAGATTCAAGGCCAGCCTGCGCTGTGAGGGGCTTTCCAGGCTACTGTGATATACTTAGTGAGAGCACCTCTAATCAGCAAACACTGAGGATGAGGACGGAGCTCCGCCTAGAACCCTGCCTGGAGACCCTAGGGGCTGGAGGCGTGGTCAGGTGGAACCTTTGCTCAGAATCCCCCAGTGAAGAGCTGGGGGCGTGGTCCACCACTCTTGTCCAGAAATGTTCAAATAAAATTAAAAAAAAAAAGAGGAGAGGGGAGCAATCTCCAGAGGGAGGGTGAGAGAATGAGACGTTCTGCTGGAGAGAAGAGTAAAGCCCCAGCTGAGCCTTTGCGGTCTTGGGTGTGGTACCACACACCTTAAGTCTTGGAGGCTGAGGCAGGAGAATTGCTTGGAGTTTAAGGTCTTTCTGGCTGCATGTGTAGTTGAAATAGTGTCTCAAAACCCCAGCTTTTTACAAAAGCTGGGAAAAGTAGACTGCAGAGGAGAGGACATGACTAGTGAGTGCTTTGTGTGGTCAGGTCTCACTCCTGCCTGCCCCCCCCACCCAGCATCAGTGAGTGTGGCATTGGCAGAGAGGGACAGTGTCCCCTTGCTGGGATCCCTCAGGTAGACAGGCAGGAGAGCTGGTGAGGGGATGTGTTTATTTCTACCTCCCACTGTCCTACAAGTGCCCCCCACATCCAGGCACCCGAGCTGTGACTCCCTGCTGTGGGGACACTTGCCCAGGGTGAGTTCCCAAAGGGTTCTAGGCTAGACCTTTCTGACCCCTTTCTGTCATTATTATTGGGGTGCTGCTCCTAATGTCACTGTGACATCTTAGTACTGGGCTAGTGAGGATGTTCCTCCACTTGAGGCAATATGGAGGTGGTGTTGAGTGGCTTTGAGACAGCAGATGGAGTCAGGACTACCTGCAGAGGCAGTGGGCCCTTGGGGTCACAGCAGGGGCTCCACCAGAAGAAACCCCACACCTGAGCGTCTAGGCAGATGAGCGCTGGCTTCCCCGACCTGACCTTCAGCTCAATCTGACCTTGACCCTGGTAATTGCAGTGGCCTGGGAGCTCTCGGCCAGAAACCCAGGGAAGCTCCAAGGTGGGACTCCAGCTCCAGGTGCCAGCTCCCGAGGCTCACTTTAGGAAGGAGGCAGCACAGGCTGAGGACCTCCAATACAATACAGTCACTCTCCTGTATTTCCCACTCCTCCAATGGGGCCTTAGATGTCTTTCTTTCCCTGGGCTCTTCTTGTGTTGGTTGAGGCTGGGCTGGGAAAGAGTTGGCAGCTGGTGTTACATGAAGCTTCCCTCTGCCCCTCCCACAGGGCACAGGGTGCTGGGTTGGGATCCCAGCCTCGGGTGGGTAGGAGGAAGACACTCTGCACTGGGCTCACCATACTCGATCTTCCACAGACTGTGGCCTAGCACCCCCCAGGGCCCTGACCCGGATAGTGGGCGGCAGCGCAGCCTCGCTTGGGGAGTGGCCCTGGCAAGTGAGCCTGTGGCTGCGGCGCAGGGAGCACCGGTGTGGGGCGGTCCTGGTGGCTGAGAGGTGGCTTCTGTCTGCAGCACATTGTTTCGACATGTGAGTCCTGCCCTGGGTGCAGGAGACCACCTGCCCTTCCCCAGCCCACCTCTGCAATTTGGCCCCAGTCCCCAAGGCCACCGAATAGAAGGCACAGTCCCTCCTTCTCAGGATTCTGGACATGGAGGGACCCTTAAGGGACCCCCAACATGTGCTCATCGGTCACAGGTGAAAGGGACAGATTGTCCCATGTTGTGAAGGTCCTGGGACAGGAGGGAGACTGCACTCTGGAGGGTTGAACGCTCAGAGCCCCAGTAGAAATGAGTAGGGCTCCTGGTGTTCCCTTAGCCTTGTGGTTGTTGGGACTCAGGGATGTGTGTGTGTGTGTGTGTGTGTGTGTGTGTGTGTGTGCGCGCGCGCGCATGCGTGGTGTCCCCATTTCCACTAGTTGACATTCAATTCTCCAGAGGGTGTGTGAGGCAGTTGGTGGTGTCCCATCAGAGGGACACCCCTCCTGGCTGGGTGAGCCTGAGTTGGGCAGGGGACAGAGCAGTCCATTTCCACTGGGATGGTGTCTCGGGCAGGCGTGGGGCCGTGACATTGCCCATGCATACGCGCGCCTTGCAGCTATGGGGACCCCATGCAGTGGGCAGCCTTCCTGGGCACCCCATTCCTGAGCAGCGCGGAGGGCCAGTTGGAGCGCGTAGCACGCATCTATCGCCACCCGTTCTACAACATCTACACGCTGGACTATGATGTGGCGCTGCTGGAGCTGGCTGGGCCGGTGCGCCGCAGCCACTTGGTGCGACCTATCTGCCTACCGGGTCCCGCGCGGCCCCCTGACGGCGCGCGCTGCGTCATCACTGGCTGGGGCTCGCTGCGCGAGGGAGGTAAGGCATTCCGTGCGTTGGGCGCAGCGCAGGGGTCGTTGGAGACACTCCTCACCCACACCTAATCCCCGGGATCCCACAGGCTCCATGGCGCGGCAGCTGCAGAAGGCCGCAGTAAGGGTCCTCAGTGAACAGACATGTCGCCGCTTTTACCCGGTGCAGATCAGCAGCCGTATGTTGTGCGCAGGCTTCCCGCAGGGTGGCGTGGACAGCTGCTCGGTGAGTGGAGACAGGGTTCTCTTAGTCCATGTATGTAGCCCAGGCTGGCCCAAAGTCCTGCACCACCACCGTCCTTTGAGACAGGGAGTTCCAGGAATCCTCCTGTCTCATCTCTTGAGCGTTGGTGACGCACGCATTCACCACTCCTGGCTTTTCACGTGGATTTTGGGATTTAACTTGGGTCCTCAAGCTTGTGTGACAAGCCATCTTCCAACTGAGCCTGCCCAAGTCTCCCCCAGCCAATCTGACTCTGGAGATATCACATTTTATAACTGCACGATCACAGACAACATGTGGTTTCCCAACCCCACATCCTACTGGAGGGTCCAGGCATGGCAATTACCGAGTTTGAGACCAATTTGCCACAGCAACACATACACAGATGTGTTTGGGTACAGATTTTTTTTTTTTGGAGACAGGGTTTCTCTGTGTAGCCCTGGCTGTCCTGGAATTCACTCTGTAGACCAGGCTAGCCTGGAACTCAGAAATCCACCTGCCTCTGCCTCCCAAGTGCTGGGATTAAAGGCGTTGCCACCATGCCCAGCGGGAGATCACTGTTTTATGTGATGCTTGCTGTGCAAATGGGAGGACTGAGTGCAGATCCCCAGGAGTCATATAAAAAGGCTGTGCTTGCCGGGCAGTGAGTTCCAGGACAGCCAGGGCTACACAGAGAAACCCTGTCTACAAAAATCAAAAAAAAAAAAAGGCTGTGCTTACAGACTCCATTGTGCTTGTAACTCCATTCTGTGCCAGTAGCAGCAGGGGAACAGCTGGGGCCTGGCCACCACCTACTTCCAGGTTCACAGAAACACCGTGTCAAATGGAATGGAATGGATAACAATAAAGATAGCCATTTAGCACCCTGCTCTGGCCTGCACACCAGCTGGTCCTCAAGACAAGGGCCCGGCAGAGGCACAGCCAGTGCAAGTAACAAAGCACATTAGCACTGAACCCATTTTCAACATGGCAAAAGTGAGGCTCTTGGCAGCCTCTCTCTCACTCAGGGTCCATGTTAGTGCTCAACGGAGAGGTGCAACTGCAGGAGTCATGCCTGCTCCCAAGGGCTGCTGGTCTGAGAACACTCTCTCCTTTAGGGTGATGCAGGGGGACCCCTGGCCTGCAGGGAGCCATCTGGCCAATGGGTGCTAACGGGGGTCACCAGCTGGGGCTACGGCTGTGGCAGGCCCCACTTCCCAGGCGTCTACACTCGAGTGGCTGCTGTGCTAGGCTGGATAGGCCAGAACATCCAGGAGTGACTGCCCCGTGGCCAATGGCCCGGGCTTGGACTGGCAGCACAGCTGCTGGCCACCCAACCCACGCTGGGGAGTTGGTGGCAGGCAAACATGGGAGTGCGATGGGAAGTAGCTGTGATTGTGTGTATTGTCCCAATAAAGAGTCCCTTCTCCTACTGGCTCAGTACCTCTGTCGAAGCCACGGGTCTCCAGGAGCAGGGCACGGCTCCAACTCTGCTCCTTTGGTGCTTCTGTTTTTGGGGGACAGAGTCTTATGTACCAGTCCTCCTGCCTCCACACAACCCACCCCCAAGTGCTGGGTCGACAGGTGTGCACCACACTTGGGTTTATTCAGAGTTGAGGATAACACCTTGAGCCTCATGCATGACAGGTGAGAGCTACATGGAACCATGCTTCTTAGCCTAGACTGGTCTTTATCCGGGATGAAACACCTGAGACCGTGCTCCAAATTCCCTGAGAGCCATCAGCCCACTGACACCAGAGGAAAGATCCCCTGGGAGGTCTGGGCCTACTCAGGGGAAGGGACCTGAAGCAGTGAGGCGACACGCCAGCTTTTCTGCCCCAGCAGCGATTTATTGGCCTGCCCTCATGAGGTCACAGGTCAGTGGGGCCAGCCAGATCCCCGCGCTCAGACGGGTCCTCACTCTCTTCTGAGACTGAGCTGGACGCAGCAGCCCAGGGGAGAGGCCTCGATCCCCGAGCCCTCCATGCTGCCAGACTTCGGGGGCCTGGAAAGAGCCGCCCTTACTGGTAGGGAAAACAGTTCCGGTCATAAGCACGGTGTTCCGAGACACGGGTCTCGGTCACATGTTGGCTCGTTCCCGCTGCAGTCGAGAGTTGTAGGCGCGGGACACGGTGTTCCAGGCGTCCATGTAGCGGTCCATGCACATGGCGATGCATTTCTGCAAAGCGCGGAGGGTATTCCTGACTGAGTCAGGGTCCCACGGCCCGAGGATCACCCATAAGGCTGCACAAACGCAGGCGCAGAAGCCCGTTCCTCACCCAGCGCACGCGCAGGACGCCTCAGTAGGCTGCGGCCGCGCACGCGCAGATCTCTTAACCTCCTAGCAGCAGCTGACCCTGCGCCCCTCGCCACCCCCGGGTTCCCGGGGTGTCTCACCTGCTCCGAGTTATCCAAGGAGCCCCCGGGCTTCCCGATGCACTTCCGGAAACACTTGTCCGTCATTCTCTGTGGACACACGCGAGGCCTCAGTGGGGACTCACCCGGAGAATCCCGCCACCAACCCCGGCCGGCGCGCCCCGCACCTGTAGCAGCTCCTGCGCGTTGGCCACGGCAATCTGCACTTTCACTTGCTCCATAATGGCCCCCGGGTCCAGCTTCCCGCCACCCGTGCCGCCGAAGTCCGAGCCGAAGCCGCTGTCCATGGCTGCTCAGTCAACCGGGCCGCGGTCGCGCGCTCCGACCGTACGCTCCGGAAGCCGGGGCACCACGGGAAACGGAGGCTGTGTCGACTCCCACAAGGCGGCGCGCGCCGCCCCCATCTGACAAAGCTGCGGCCTGAGTCTCCACGGCAACAAGTTAAACTACAACTCCCACAAACCCATGCGCGACGTGTCCGCCCGTGGCTTTATGGGAGGCTTTATGGGAAACTTCAGACTCCTGCTCCCACAAGGTTGTGCGAGCCTTCCCTAAGCACTGACCTTTGGCTTACAGAAACGAAACCCGAACCACAATTCCCAGGAGGCTGTGCAGCTTCCCGCGTGAGCCCACTGATTTTTGACGCCCTGGCAAGGGCTGGGCCAGGGTCGTTTCGTCGCGTACCACCCCGCTGCGCATGCCTACAATATAAAATTCTCGCTGCTCCTATC
Organism: Mastomys coucha; assembly: GCF_008632895.1. Taxonomy (NCBI): domain Eukaryota; kingdom Metazoa; phylum Chordata; class Mammalia; order Rodentia; family Muridae; genus Mastomys; species Mastomys coucha. Next base: position 1,289,210 of record NW_022196910.1, on the reverse strand, counting down.
GAGATCGGAGAATCCACTTCGTGGGTGCAGTTAAAATCAGTGTTTATTTGAGGATACAAAAATCTCCAGTTGTAAAATGTATTTTACAAATCATAGGCGGAAAAGAAAAGGTGGAACACATGTTTGGCATGCATCTTATAAAAGAAACAATCTGTAGAGCTGAGCGATGTGCGCAGTGCAGGCGGCTCCCCAGCAACACCACTCTGGTAACCACCTTGCCTAACCAGGGCCAGAAACAGGCCTCTGTGGACCTGCTCCTTAAATACAAGGAAGCTAGCTCCAGTGCGGAGTACACCTGCCCTGTGGGCAAGGCAGCAGGGCTGCGCAGTGACTGCAGCCAGCCACGGCTATCCAGGTACACCTGTCACAAAACGGAGGTATCTAGAATCAGGAGGTGGCTGGTGGGTTCTGGAGGTCGGTGGCAGTGGTGGCATCCTGTGGCCAAGAGCTCTTGTCTTAGGGGGAAGACCAGGCCTGAACTAGGCTGTGCCAGGAGAGAGACAGAACTCCCCACAACTCAGTAAAGAAAAGTGTCATAGGTAACCCCCAGTCGTGGCAGCTCCAGGCCTGAACCTCCTCCAGAGCGGCGTCCCAGTGAGCTGTGTTACTGACCGATGTAAAAAAATAAATATTCTTTAAAAAAATACCATGTGTCAGTGGTGGGGAGGTGGCAGGTGAAACTGGCTAGCTCCTGGCGCTTGGTTGCAGGGAAACAAATTTCCAGGCCTTGCCATCAGGGTGGGGCACAGAGGGGCCGCACAGTGTACACACACGTGGGGCCAGGAGCACAGCTAGTGTGGCCTCACTCCTGTGAGCCACTGGCTAGGAACCTGCAGCCTTTGCTCCTGAAGGCACAACACCCACTATCTACCTGTCCCCTTCAGTCTTCGTTGGGAGGAGTCCTCTCATGTGTGAGCTACCTCCTCCTTTCTTGGTCCTCCGCTTTAGAAGGGACTAGAACATTTTAGAATCTGGGCCCAGAGAAGCCTATGAATGCCCTGAAGCTGGGGACTGTTATAAACCTTTCAGACTGAGAGCACAAACCTGGAACGTCCCTGGGTTCAGGTGCCATCAGCCCCAGGAGAGGAGGGTCTGCCCTGTGTCCTAAGAGCTACCACATCCTGACAGGCTAGTGAGCCCCACAGCCCTCTTGGATTCTGAATTTCATTTGTTTTGATAGGCTTCAAAGAAAACAATTGAATTGCCACAGTTTCATTCAAGGTCCACCCTGAGCTAGCAGCCATTCTCCTGCCCCAGATTCAGGTCCAAGTCCCTCAGCCTGCAGGCCTCTCTATCATCACAATGGGAAGCCAGGCATGGGGCCAGGTGAGGCCTGTGGGCAGAGGACATGTCCATCTCAGAAACCCAGCAGAGCCCACCCACATTATTCTCATGGTTGCTTAACATTCATCTAGAAATGGACCAAGGACTAGTGAGAGCAGACCATAAAAAAATAATTTCAGGCGCTCTGGGGATCATGGTGACTGCGGGGCAGTTTTCACATCAGCCGGCAGCCCCTTGAGGTAGTCCTTGGGTCCCCCTGCAAGGAATGAGGGAGGATGGAGTTAGGCACCTGCTCTCAGGCAAGGGGAAGGCCCGATTCCAGAACCTTCCATTTGTCCCCAGCTCACACTTGGGGGCTGGAGTCCCTGTCTCCCCACCCCAAGCTCTAAGCAGAGGGTATCCTGGCTGAGGGGTCAGGAGTGTGGCCTCTGAGGTCTGTGGTGTCACAGAGCCCACACAGTGAGTGGATATAGTCATCATCTGAAACACGACTGTGGAACTTAGACCTGAAGCCCCACTAGGTGCAAAGCCTCACTAGGTGTGACGCTCTAGCCACATGCTTCCTCTACCTGCTGGTGGAAGAGGTCCTCTTCACCGAATTCTGCCTCTTCCTCTTCCTCCTCTTCCCCGTTCTCGCGCCCCTGGACAGATGACTGCTTTGCAGCCTGCACAGCCACCTCCTACACAATGAGTCACCAGTTCACTTGACCACCTCCAGGTTTCAGCTTGGTCACAAGTGCTGTGAGAGGAGGCAGGTGCCAGGTCCCAGTCACCCATGCTGTGCACCTACCTCACCATCTGCATTAACCAGGACAGTGCGGACGCTCTCCCCGGATCCCCAGCTGCTCTGACTCTTCCACACAAGGGTTGATGGGGGACTGTGGGTAGCCCCTGCGCCAGCTGCCCACACCTGAGAGACCAAGATGGCCCTTGCCAGTCACCTCAGGGCCTGGGCCAGGCAATGGCTGCCTGCCACGAGGACCCCTTAAGTGGGCTCCTCCTAGCAGGATGGCCCCAGGATGTGGAAGAGACAGGGTCACAATGGTGGGATCCAAGCATCTTAGGGACTAGACACCCACGCTCAGAACTCTGAACTGCCAGGCCTCAGACATGGGGCACCACGTGGACAGTGTGGTACCCTGAAGGGTGTGACCGCCGTAAATGCAGCACAGTAGCCACGGGGCTGGTCTCAGAACATGCTAAACCCACTCATACAGTACCTCCCACCCTGGAAGCTGGTGTTGGGAACCTCCCAGCTTAACACCCGCTGGTACCTACCGTGACAGTCTGGCCGGCCCGCAGGACATACTTGGGTGTGAACTTGTAGGCGATGTCCTCACCCTCCAGAACCTGTCTCTTGATCCTCCAGTTCCCCAAAGACTGGTCCTGCAACCCAGACCCCCTTTTGACCTCTGGCCACCAGGAACGGAATGCCTGTCCCACTCACCCAGCCCATGCTCACCTTGTCTGAAGAGTTCTTAAGGCGCACGAACCTGCCCTCCAGGTCCACCTCATCGATGTTCACAACACCCGTGGCCACAGACTTCTGGGCTAGGCGGGAGCCGCTGCTCACGCTGAAGGCACTGCTGGGTGAGCCTGAGGTGTCCTCTGTCTCCAGCCGCCGGCGCTTGCCTCTGCCCTGGCCCACAGACATGCCAACCCCGCTGCTGCTGCTGCTGCTGGAGGTGGCCCGAGAGATGGTGACCCGTGATGAAGGGCTGGGGGATAGCTTAAGCCTGCGGAAGGAAGGTGTGGGAGTGGCCAGGAGGCGTGGTCAGGCCACCAGAACGCGGTCCACTTGCAGCCTCTGGACCTCTTTTGAAGCTCCGCCCACCTGTCCCCTCTCTCCCTTCCCTTGTCCCAGTGCCCTGCTCACCTCTCCTCCTCACCCTCCAGCAGCTTGCGGTAGGCGCTTATCTCTATATCCAAGGCCAGCTTGGTGTCCAGCAGCTCCTGGTACTCCGCTAGCTGCTGTTGCATGGCGTCGCGCACCTCCATCATCTCCTGCTCCTTGGCGTCCAGCATCTTGCGGAACTTGTCGCGCTCCCCAGCCAAGGCCTCCTCCAGCTCGTAGATGTGGTTCTCTGCAGCACTGGCCTGGGGAGGGTGTGGCCAGGTCACAGTGTGGCCTCTGTACTCTCAGATGTAAGGGACCAAAGGAGGACTGGAGTGCCAAAAGCCCTTATGGGTAGGGCTGGGTCCCTGTCACCTGCTTTTGGAGGCCTAAGAGCTGGTAGCTGAGGGACTCCACGCGCATGCGGGCCTCCTTGAGCTCCTCGCGGGCTGCATGGGCTGCCTTGTCATTCTGGTCCGAGATTAGCTTGGCGTTGTCCAGCTAGGGGAGTTGGGGACTGTGAGCACAGGTGGCAAGAAAACGGCTCCCTTCCCTCTCCTCACAGCTGTACCTTGTTCTGGTAGGTCTGCTCCAGCTCTAGCCGGTACAGGCGCACTTGCTCATCGTGCTGACTGCGCAGGTCCTCCAGGGCCTGAGCCATCTTGAAGTCATATTCCTGTTGCCGGCTGCTGTCCACCTCCACCAAGCGCCTCTCATGCCTCCGTCGGGTCTCCCGCACCTCCTATGAGGGGACAAGACTAGTGATCCAGCTATGCCAGGCTGCATCTCTAGGTGCCTGGCCATGTGCACACTTGGAGTATTATTTAGCCATGGAAAGGGGCAAGGCTCTGACACAATCCACAGCTGTATGTGGAGGGACACGTACTGTAGGCTGAGAGGGGAACCAGACACCAAAGGCAACAGCACTGGGGAGCAGAGGCGGGAGATGGCTCTGGCCAGCCTGGGCTCATAGTCAGATCCTGTCTTAAAAATACTTTTCAAGAGCCAGGTGGTGGAGCTTTGGCTTAGTTCCAGCACTTGGGAGGCAGAAGCAGGTGGATCTCTCTTGAGTTCAAAGCCAGCCTGGTCTACAGAGTGAGTTATAGGACAGACAGCTACACAGAGAAACCTTGTCTCAAAAAAAAAAAAAAAAAAAAAAAAAGCTTTTCTTCCCCAGGGGTGGCAAGCTCACCCTGAATTCCAGCACTCAGGAGGCTGAGGCAGAAGGATCTCTTAAGTGTTCCAGGCCAACTAGGTCTACATGGGGAATTTCAGAGTAATACGGGCTGCACGGTGAGAGGCTGCCTCAAAACAGTAAGACTTGTACGGCAGATACTGACAGAGCCTTCTCCTACACCCCCATCCCCCTGCCCCGAGCCTGGAGTTCCAGGGCAGCAACTTCCACAGGAAGACGGGGAGTGGGAGGTGAGGCTTGCCTGGATGATCCTAATTTTCTTACAAAATAGACTCTAGCCCAGGGATCTAGGATGCAGTGGCTGTCACAGGCTTCTCAAGACACACTCTTCTGTCTGGTGCTCCACATGGCTACACCCCCTCACCTGCTCTCTTGTGGGGACCCCGGGGTGGTTGTTCCAAGTCCTGGGATCCTCCACTGCTTCCTTCACGGGGGCCTTCCCAAGACCCTTCAGGCGTCGCTTTACACACTTCCTCAGAGGTCTCCCTCTGAGCTCCAGTAGAGCTCCATCCTTGGTGTCTGTCTCCATGCAGTCCCTCCTGCATCCCTCTCCAGTGCCTCTTATGGGTTCTGACTCCCCCATGGGTTTGTGTTCTCAAGCTGAAGACTTCCCAGGTCCCTTCCCAGAATCCAGTTCTCCCACAGGTTCAGGGTCCCTTATAGGTCCCTCTGTGAGTTCTGGCTGAGGTCCTTGGTGGTTTCCCATAGGGCTCTATACCAAAGCTCTCTTGGCCTCTGGGCTAGCCCAGAGCTGCATGTGGTTCCATAGAGCTCTTCCTGTTGAAGTTCTTCCTTCCAACTGACCACAGGTGGGGCCTGGCCTAGCAGAAGCCAGGGATGCAGCATTATGATGACACAATGGGTTCTGTGGGGGTCAAGGTCCCTGGGGCCCTGTGTGGTAAACCTGCATCTAGGGATAGTCCCCTCCAGCCATGCTCAGCAACCCGAGGTCCCAGAGGCCTAGATGTTAAAGGGGAGACCCTAAGGTTCGCTGAATATAGTCCCCCAAATACCACACTCTGACCGTAGTAGACAGGCTAAGTAAGGACGTCTATTTTCTGTGTGTGTACTGGGGGGGGGGGGGGGGGGGGGGGGGTGCCACAACTGTGGATGTCAGAGGACAATTTGTGGGAGTTATCTTTCTCCTCCCATGGGATTTCCAGGGGTGCAGCTCAGGTTGTGAGTGTCGGTGGCACACGCCTTTACACACTGAGCTGGCTTGACGACTCAGTTTAAGGGTTTTGTTGTTGCTGTTGTTGTTGTTAGTTTTTTAGACAGGGTTTCTCTGTAGCCATGGCTGTCCTGGAATTCATTCTGTAGACCAGTAGATCTGTAGACATCTGCCTGAGTCTGCCTCAGACTTAGAGATTTGAATGCTTCTGCTTACCCCCATGCCGGTATTCTTGATATGAGATTCTAAATGACTCATTGGCCCAGAAACTCAGTGACCAGTGTCATTCCCAGCTAGACATAGGCTGGGCTGGCAAGATGTCTGGCTCCTCAGGTGAAAGTGCCTGCCACCAAGTCTGCAGGCCTGAATTTAGCGTCTACCACAGCAACTCCTTCCCCTCTTGCAGAAGGAAGAGATAAATGCAAGACCAAACACGAGAGAGGGAGGGGCTCAGTACGAGGTCATGGGGGCAGAAGCAGGAGCCTCAGGCTACTGAGAGTCCTGAGTGGCTGAGTCCCTGTGGAAGAGGTGGGTCTCCTGGAACAGGAGTCTGTCTGCTCCCCACCCCCCGACCCCCACCACACACACTCACCTCCTCAAACACACTCTTGCTGAAAGCCAGCTCCTCCTGCAGGCTCTGGCAACGGTTCTCAAGGTCCACGCGCATCAGCGTCTCCTTCTCCAACTGCTTCTTGGCCACAGCATGACCATCCTCTGCCTGGGAAACATGGGGCAGTGAGCTGAGGAGATAGCCTACTGGCCCGGCTGCCATCTCAGCTTCTCCATGTCACTAGGGAGCTGGGATCTCAGCAGCTGCCAGACCCACCTTGGCTAGCTGTGCTCGAAGCTCTGCCACCTCTGTCTCCAGGCCATGCTTGTCACCAAGGGCTGCGGCCAACTCGGCCTCACTCCGGTGGAACAAGGATTCCAGTTCCTTCACTCGGCCCTGGGCCACTGTGAGCTCACCTTCCCGCTTCTTGGCACTGAAAGCAAGGAGGACGGGCGGTCAGAAGGCCCAGGGAGGCCAAGCACAAGGTCCCTGTTAGTTGCTGCAGGATGCCTGTCTGTTGTCCCAGCTCCTGGGAGGCTGAGGCAGGAGGACTGCTCCAAGTTTGAGACCAGCTTGGTCTACAGAGACCCTATTTCAAAAACAAGAGCATTCTCAAACCCAACCCAACCAAAGTGCTCGGCATTGTGGACCACAGCATACTAGCTGTATTTGTCAGGGCTGAAGGTGCCCGAAGCCTTCCCAGCTGTGTACAGAAGCCCAGTTCTAAGTGGGGCTGCCCAGCAGTACAGGACTAGCTGAAATTCATTAAAGTCACAAAGAAAAGCCCAACTCTCCTGTCACACAGCAAGATTAGAGGAAGGCGTTTAAGCACAAAGGTGTCAGAAAGCAGATTCTGGCGACTTTTACAACATTTGTGATTCTTCCCTTTTGTGGCACAGGATATCCAGAACCCAGGCTGGCCTCACACTTGCAGCAGTCCTCCTGCCTCAGCTTTCCCACAGTCAGCTAGTGACAGGTGGATGTACAGAGATGGGTGGTACCCATAGCTAAGTAGCCACAGCTGCTGCAGAATCCAGACTGTTCCCTACTCTGTCTGCCAGAGTCTGGGTGTGGGGTGCAGAAAGATCTGGCCCCTGCTTTGTTCAAGGAACCACCAATGCTCACAGAGCCTGTCAACCCAAGGTTGGAAGAGGACTATTTGAGGGCTGGAGTCCTATACTCAGAGATCACCAGTTGGGACGTGGGACGGGCTGAGAGGGACCAGGTGCCCAGAGGAGAAGTATGGAGGCAGGACCACAGGCCATCGGTGCAGAGTCAGCAGAACAGGACCAGAGGAAGAATGAGTGGGGCTGGGGAATTCCTGCCCAACCTCAAAGGCCCAGGTTCCGCTGAATGCATGGGCCTATCCCAAGAAGGGCAAGGTGCTAGGGCAGGGTCCACTCAGCAGGTCCCCCAAGGCCGCCATGACTTCAGGTTCCAGAAGGGGAGTAGGAAGTATTGGGATTAGGAGAAAGCCAGTCTCACTAGTCAAGGCTATCCTTGGCTATATAGAGAGCTGGAAGCTAGCCTGGGCTTACATAGGAAGCTGGAGGACCATTGGACGGTGGTGGCGCACGCCTTTAATCCCAGCACTTGGGAGGCAGAGGCAGATGGATTTCTGAGTTCGAGGCCAGCCTGGTCTACAGAGTGAGATGCAGGACAGCCAGGGCTACATAGAGAAACCCTGTCTTGAAAAACAAAAACAAGAACAAAACCAAAAAGCTGGAGGCCCATAAATCATGGTGCAATCTCTGGAATGTAAAACTATCCTGGATGGGTTGGGGAGGAGAAGGTGCTGTGTACATACCCAGGCAGGAATCTTCAGCCTAGCTGGTGCTAGCCCCACACCAGATGGGTTGAGGTAGCCGGGACAGAAGCACAGGCTGCCTCAGCACCTTTGATGTGTCTGTTGCCTATGAACCCCTCAGGCTCCAACACATCAGCTTATGAAGCCAGTGGCAGATGCTGAATGAGGGGAGGCAGCCTGGCGGCCTCCTCGAGCACTACTACCAAAGACCAGGGGACAGGCTCTGGCTTGTGGCCCCTATGAAGGTCAAATGGCCCGTGGGAGCAAGGGGTCCTGATGTGAGCAGAACTTGGGCAGATCTAGAAGTGGTCCCTTCTGAGACGGGGAGGTCCCAGGATGGCTTCACCAGCAGTGGGTTCTGCAGAGCAGAGCATCCCAGGCCCAGGCTGGCAAGAGTGTGGGAGACTCTCACCCCAACCCGCTCTGAGGATTGTGATGTCCCCAGCAGAGGCAGGACCTGAATTCTCCACTCAGCACAAGCCAGAGCTGGTGTTTAGACAGTCACTCTACGACAACATTCTCCTGCCATTGTCCTGGGGGAGGAAGCGGGGGCGGGACACCTTCAGCCGTCCAACTTACAGTGTTCAGAACCTTTGAGGCTTCTGATGAGGGAGACACTCTCTGACCCCCAAGGGACAGTTGAGGAGGCCAAGGAGAACAGTGAGGGATCTTGGGCCTGCTCTCTCTAGGGCATCAAAGCACAAAGTCTGCAAAGCACAGCCTCAGAGAGGTCTCACTGCCAGCCTGGGGAGGCATGGTCTGAACAAGCGTGTGCATGGTCAGGCCATTTGCAGCTGCTTCAGGCTGGTGGCCATATGGCTCCATGTCAACCCCACAGTCATCCTGTCCCCTCTCTCTGGGGCCTCCTGGTCCATGGGGAGCTGTGTCCCCGAGAGGCCAGCACCTGTGGAACCTCAGTCACCGACAGACCTTTCTGTTTTTCCTTGCTGTATGTGTGTGTGTATGTGTGTGTGTGTGTGTGTGTACTATGTTCACATGTGTGCACATGTGAAGGCAGAGGTCTGAATTCAACATGGAGGCCCTTCCTCAATCACTCTCCACTTGCTTGGTGGAGGCGGGTGTCTCGCTTGCCGCTGTGGCTAGTCTTCTAACCAGCTTACTCTGAGGACTGCTGTCCGTTGTCCCCATCTTCCCAGTGGGACAAGCACTCCACCCACCAAGGTGGGTCCCTGGCCTAGCACCCACCTCTTCCTGGCTTCCTCTAACTCGGCCTGCACCTTTCCAATTTCAATCTGCAGCCGGGCACGTTCACGGGCCGTCTCATCCAGTACCCGCCGGGCGTCAGCCAACTCCGACTCGTACAGGGTCTTGATGCCACTCACCTGGGGAAACAGGGCAGGGTGTGACAATGGGGACACAGGACTATCCTATGTCAACCCTATGACACTGTCTTAGATATGGCAGAGGAGTCTGGGTGGTCTTTCTGGAAGAATCCATCTTCCTTTTCCACAATTTATCCTGCCAGGATGACAAGATCAGGCCACAGGACTCTGAGGCTTGGGTGAGAATGTGTAGCCAAGGCTAGCCATTGGCTCAGGGCCTTACAATTCTCGGCTATGGGACATCCCTGCCAACCCACTACACCGAGCAGCAGACACCCAGCATACCACTGTCCAGTCTAGAATTCCTGGTCTAATGTGTTTTCTTTTCTCCAAAGCCCCAGTACCGACATGACAGTATCCATGCCAGGCACGCACTCTCTCCACTGAGCCCAACCTTACAATGATGGTGCTGATCATATCACAGCATGGGCAGGGTGACACCTGAGTCCACAGGGACCTTTCCTGGGATCTTTGCAGGGTCACACTCCTGTCCCTGTTATGGCAATTTGGAGAGCCCCTTTTTGAATCACACTTCTATTCCTCACATTCCATACTGCATCCAGTCCCGTGGGGGAAAGGACTAGGGGACCTAAGGCCACCTAGGCCACCTCGATGAGACACTGTGATGGCTATTCCTGGTCGTCAGCTAGCCTACATCTGGAATGAACTACAACCCAGAAATGGAGGACACACCTGTGATCCTGATCTTGAGCCATAGTGGCCATGAAAAGCTTAGGCCCAGGCAAGGTGGTGTACGCCTTTAATTCTAGGAAACAGGTAAGCAGATCTCTGAGTTTGAGGCCAGCCTGGGACAGAGCAAGTCCCAGATCCAGGCCTGGTGGTTCACACCTTTAATCGGGGCCACACCTTCTGCTGGAGGCCCTACATAAGGACATTGAAAGAAGGAAGACGCTCTTCGCCTGCTTGCACTTACTTGCCAGCATATCTGCTGGAGCCTACTTCTTCAGGATTCCAGCTTCTACAGAAGTCCAGCCGAAACACTCAGCCTCGTGGGACTGAGCAACTACTAGATTCCTGGCCTTCCCTTTCACTGCTGACCGTTGTTGGGTCAGTAGTACTGCAGACTGAAAGTCATTCCATAATTTCCCTTAATCTATAGACAGCCCATAGTTTCTGTGACTCTAGAACCCTGCCTAATCCAGACATTCTCTGAGCTGCACCTGGATCCATATTCAAAGTCAAACTGTTGCAGGGTCACCCCACACGGTGCCTAGCAAGGGGTTTTCAGGGACACTTGAATACACACTTGCTTTTGATGGAGCATCAACCCTGCTGGGAAGACAGCTGCCACCTGTATGTCCCAGGCTGCCACCGGCCCCTGGCCAGGCCACACACACCAGCTGGACTGAGGACTCAGGTTTCTCCCGGGCCCTCCTCCCTCCATTATGCAGCTATGAGCTTAATGTGTTTAAAGACATGTGGCAACAGACTGCAGGGAAACACAGCACTTCACAGCCCGGACGGCAGAGAGACAAGCAGGCACAGGTGTGGGCCGTGGCTGTGGAGAGCGGGGCCTCCTGTCACTCCAGCACCACACGGTGCAGAAAGAGCAGGAACACCCACCTGCAAACCTGTACAATCTGCACAATGCCACCAGCCCCAACACCAAGGGGAATTCTCAGCAAATGACGGACATGTGCTGCCATCTGCCCCTTAGCTGCAATATTGTTCAACCCTGAACAGGAGCGAGACCCTGACGTGACAGTGTGGAGGGACCTGGAAGACATGGTGCTCAGTGAGACCCAGATGCAAAGGCCATGTGGTGTGGGCTCCAGGACGGAAATATGCCCAATGGGGGAATCCAGACAGGAAGTAGACTCATGGGCGCTGAGAGGAGGGAAGATAGAATGATGGTTCCTGGGAATGCACTCTCTTTCAGGGGACAGAATGTTCTAGAATTGGACAAAGGTGAGATGACAGAGACCTAAGGTAGTGCCCTGAACTGCAGTGCCACTTTAGGGGAGCATAAGCTCGACACACATCAGGGCTCAGGTACCTGGTGCCTGTCAGCACAGAGATGGTGGCTGCCCAGCACGGGCCTGGCAGGTCAGCTGAGGCCAGAGTAGAAGGGCTGCTGAGGGACCTTTGCAGGTGGGACTTGGGCTCAGATGACAGTGTGACAGTATTTGTGTGTGTGTGTGTGTGTGTGTGTGTGTGTGTGTGTGTGAGAGAGAGAGAGAGAGAGAGAGAGAGAGAGAGAGAGAGAAATGTGACACACTGTGTGTGAGACAGATAAATGGACACACTGTGTGTAGGGGGGCTGGAGTGGGTGAGGCTCTTATTCCCATTTTATAGACAAAGACACTGAGGCCTGGAGCAGGAAAAAGCCTCCTTCAATCCGGCCCTGCATCAGTGGCAAAATTGGGTCTGCTACAGGAATGCAGGAGAGGTAATAAACAGGCGCTTACTCCTGTCTCCTGTCTCAGACTCCACAGGTCCTGGTGTTGGGAGTGCCCTTGACCCTAGGAGGGTACTTGAGATGTAACCCCGCTGGGCCCTATGCCCTCATGTTGGTGCCAAATCAACCAAGACCAACAGCCCAGATAAAACTCTTGTCTTCACAAGCTGGTGAACCCCAGCATTCTGTCACTGTGACAGAAGCGAGCACTGAGGTGTAAAACAAGACAGACACCATGGACAGACAGACAGACCCATATACACCACACCCAGAGACAGACACACACAGACATCCACATATACACACACACAGATGCACACACACACATGTCCCCTCAGTCCCTGCCTTCCAGTCACTTCCCAAAGGATGCTAATTGGCCAGGCCTGGGGTGGCCAGAACACAGAAGCTCCTGAGGAAGACAGGAGGTAAGCATGGGACTGCTCGCTACAAGCGGCAATGGGAGGAATGGGGGGTGTGGTGTGGTGGCAGGATGGACGCTGTCACCCCAGTCCTTCAGCGGCATTGGCTGGTGAATGCTCTGTGGGCTCCTAGATGGGCCCTGGGGCAGAAAGGGCACAAGGAACACAGGCGGTGCTGTGACCCATGGGCCTGCTCCATGTAGACCCTATGTCTGGGCCTGCCTGGTCTATACTCAGGCCTGCAGGCCAGTGCAGCCATCGCCTGAGCCTACCTGTCTAGAATTGCTTCTGTATTTTTATTTATTTATTTTTTTGGGTCTGGCTGGCTCTCGTTGCATTCTGTAGCACCACTGCAGGGCCCAGCCTGGGAGTCCAGACACATCGGCCAGAACCTTGGGACTCAGGTGGTCCGAGGTGGCCTTTGCCAGCGTCACCTGTAAGCTTGGCTGGAGAGTTCTGCTCCTCTAGGACTCTCTGTCCCCCAGACACACCAGCCCTGCAAAAGGACACTGGGGAAGGAGGTGCTGTGGTCACGTTTCCCTGTAGGAACCTTATATCCCAGCCTCAGTGTTCACGGGCAGTCTTCCTGCTGCCCTCCAGCACTGGCAACCCACCCACACCAGCACGGCTTCACAGACACCAAGTGATGTTGGTCTGTGTGATGAGAAGTCACGCTCGGCCCAGTTCTGAAGCAGAGTGAGTGAAATGAGAGCCAGTATGCAAGCCTGAGCGGCGAAGGAGCGCAAGGTCACCTCGTGTGACCAGCTGGCAGCCTAGCCTTCAGTGGTCCCTTCAAAGCCTCCCTCATAGGCCCCTGCCAAGGCCCCAGGTCTCAGCTGCCACTGGATAGCAGATGACCTGGTGATCCCTGATGGCAGGCCCCGGGCAACACCCAGCCACACCTGTCCCTGCTCCTTGCCAAGTTGCCCAGAAGGCGCTGCTGACAGGTGGAGCATGTGCTGTCTGTATGCCGTCTTTTGTGTCACTCCAGCCCCCCCTCAATTTCCTGTACTGCCTGGCAACCCCAACAGCTGTCCCCAGACATCTTACAACACTAGATGGAGAAACTAGGTAGGTTGGCTCTCGGAGGGCAATGCGCCTGCCGCCCGCCTGCTGCCAGATGCCTGGCTCACACTTCAGCCCCAAACCAGCCCTGTGCTCTAACCCGCCTTGCGAATCTGAGAAGCAAAAGTGGACTTTGCCACTGTCACCTGTATGGACAGGAGGCATCTACTAGGGCTGGTACTGCACGTGTTTGCAGAGCCCAGAAGCTCCAAATGTCTGTGGGACAAAGGGGCTACAAAGAGCAGGGTGGTGGTGGCACAGACCTTTAACACTGGCACTGTGGAACCAGAGGCAGGTTGAGTTGAACTCTGAGTTCAAGGCCAGCCTGTTCTACAGAGTTAGTTCCAGGTCAGCTAGCGCTACACAGAGAAACCCTGTCCTGAAAAAACAAAATAAGTAAATCTTTAAAAACAAAAATAACCACAAAAATGACTGAGGGAGACACCCAAAGGTGGTCTCTGGCTTCCACATGCACACACACACACACACACCAGCCATCCTGATCCCACCAAGCTTTAGCTTAGGTTCAGGCATGGTAGTACAAGCCTTTAATCCCAGGAGGCAAGACAAGTAGATCTCTGAGTTCAACGCCAGCCTAGAACATATCGAGTTCTAGGTGAAGGAAAACTTAAATCGAGGCTCGGTGGACCGCACCTTCAATCCCAGTGCTTAGGAGTTCAAAGTCAGTCTACAGAACAAGTTCCAGGACAGCCGAGCTTAGACAGTGAAGGAGCTAGATAACAGAAAGCTGGTGAAAATGTAATAGACCAAGGGGCTATATTCCAGCCCCAGCAGGCAGCCATGTTTTGGCCATGTGGCTCTGGCTTTAGAGTCCAAAATAGAAGGGACTACTAAGACAATTGATGCTGGTCAGCTGGAGCTAAGAGATTAGCATTGATTAATAAGAGACCAGCATCGCCGAGATGAAATCTTCTGGGAAGTGTTTTCTGAGAGCATAGAGAAGCTGTGTTCCAGAGATAGCCAAGGTTGTACCTCATGCTGCAGCTGGACTTGGTGCTGTGTAAGAGTCACCCAGTGGTACTGGTTTTGAAGGCATGAAGGGGCTATAAAGAGCTGCTGAGGCTTGGCAGTGTGAGAGGCCATGGAAGGCCATGGGTGAAGGGGCAGCCTCATCTGCAGTTGACGGCCCAGGACTGAAGGGGTCATGCAAAGGAGCTGAGGCTTGGCACCATGAAGAGAGCCTATGAGAGACTATTGGTGAAGCCTAGTTGCCGTAGAAGACCCTGTGTATTGGAGATGCCAGTACCGCTACGAGTCCCCAGATACCCCATGGATTTTGCACAAGAAACTCCCATACCGCCGGGCGGTGGTGGCGCACGCTTTTAATCCCAGCACTTGGGAGGCAGAGGCAGGCAGGTTTCTGAGTCTAAGACCAGTCTGGTCTACAGAGTGAGTTCCAGGACAGCCAGGGCTACACAGAGAAACCCTGTCTTGAAAAATGAAAGGAAGAAAGAAGGAAAGAAAGAAAGAAAGGAAGGAAGGAAGAAAGAAAGAAGGAAAGAGAAAGAAACCCCGTACCTTCACGGTCCCCGGGGTTAGATGGTGCCAGGCCCCAGCACCCCTCCTCCCAGGCAGCCTGCCAACTCCAAGACATGAGAACGGCTTCTCAGATCAGACGCTCACTCACCACAGCCCTTGAGCTCCTGGGGCCCACCCAAGTTCTATGAGAAGGAAGAGTCCATGATTGAGACCCTTCACCCCCTTTCACAGGACTTGAGTTGTCTTACCCTACCAACGACTAGAGACCATCCTCATATTCCCCCAAGAGGGTAGAGTACAAACACCCTCCAGATGTATTCCACTGGGGGGGGGCAGCCCAGTGGCCCCTCCCCCAGGTACCAGCCTCCTGAAAACACTCTGCCCCACACCAGGCTGAATAGGTGGGTGGCCCACTCTGTGCTGGTCCCTGAGGAGTCACACACTCATTGGACTCTTCCCTTGGTATCCTTCAGCAGAAGCATCCCAAGATGTCCATGGACCCTACAGTGGGTGGAGACTGCCCAGCTCCTAACCTTGTCCACTGGTAACCCCTAAGAACACTACCCTCACAATCTCAAACCCTAGAGCCTGAGTGTCCTCAGGAGAGCCCCCAAATGCACGTCTCACCTGGGTCTCCCAGAACTGTGCGGGATGCACCCTTGCTCATGGGGTACCCAGAAGTCCAGGAGCCCTCTGAAGGATGATCCTTGGCCAACACCCTTTTTTCAGGGTGGCCAAACAAAACCCCCCTCTGCTAGAAGAAAGAGCTGTGGTTCTGCACCTCTCCTGGGGGGGGGGAGCAAATCTCCTCACATCTTGAATAAGGATGGCCTCGCCTAGGGTGGTGTTCTCCCTCCCTAGGGGTTCCCAGGACAGTATGCAGCTCACCCCTCACTGGGATCCTCAGGGTTTGCAGGCTTAGTATTCCTCCCTCAGAGATCCTCAAAGCCCAAAGATTCCCAGGACAGCCTCCGGACAGCATTTCCTTAGGGTATCCTAGGATCTCATGAGCCCCTAATTGGAGAGACTTGCTCAGTCTCAGTATATTATCTCTGGGGTATCTTAGGAATCAAGCAGGATCCTGTAAACCTATGAGCCTGGGTGGGCGGGGCTTAGCTGCCTATCCAAGAAATGTGCACAAGAAACCCCCATACCGCCCCAAGGTCCTTGAGACCACATGGGAAGCATGCCCCTAAATCTCTTCAACCATACTGAAGTAGGATGAAGAGCAGGGGAGCACAGGTTAGCTTCATCAGCACCTGTCCCAAGAGGGCCCGGGTGGGTGGGACTTCAGGGGGCGGGGACTAACATTGTTTACACCTGTCACTTGTCCCTAAAGTCCCTCAGATGGGAGGAACTTGGACCCATTTGTACAAGTCCCCCTCCCCACCGAGACTTTAATCGGTGGCTGGGTTCCTGGTAGGCGTGGCTTAATTGTCTGCACCCATTCCAGGTACCCCCATAGTGGGTGGGGCTTAGCGATTTGCACCTGTAAGGGAGGTGTCTTCCCCCATCCCTAGGGCGGAGCTCAGCGCTCTGCAATTGTCCCTGGGGTCTACTGGTGGGCAGGGCTCAGGCCTATGCACCCAACCCTGGGGTGTCCTGGTGGGCAAAGCTTAGCTGTCCGCATCTGCTCCAGGGGGTCCCGGATGGACTGGGCTCAGCGCTCTGCACCTGTCCTGAAGGTCCCCGGCAGACAGGATTTAGCCTTTATACACCAGCCCCGGAGTTCCCGGTGAACAAGGCTCAGCTAGCTCTATGCATCAGCGCCGGGGGTCCCTGGTGGGCAGGGCTTAGCTAGCTCTATGCACCGGCCTCCGGGATCCCGGGTGGGCAGGGCTCTGCTCACTTCACCTCTCACCGGGGTCAAGCTCCCCGCGTCCCCGGTGCTGACCCACGTACCTCGCGAGTGGTCACCTCCTCCTTCTCGGAGATCCGGAGCAGCAGCCTATCATTCTCCAGCTCCAGCGCGCGGACGCGGTCGATGTAGTGTGCCAGACGGTCGTTGAGCTCGCGCAGCTCCTCCTTCTCCTGCAGCCGAGACAGGCGCGTGGGCGATAGCGGCGTGGCGGGCCCCGCGTGGGGCGGCAGAGACGCCATGGCGGAGGTGGCGGCGGCGGCGGCGGCGGCGGCGGGAGAATCACCTCGGCTGCCCGGGTGCGGCGCGCTCATTCAATCCGCGCCGCGGAAGATGGCGCCGCCGCCCGCAGCGCGCCGGAATTTGTAGTTTCTCTAGCGCGGAGCACGCAGGGAGCCGTAGTTCACAAGGCAGCTTGCGAGGCATACCAGAAGATGTAGTTTCCAGCTTAGCAGTAAAACCAGGAGTTTGGCAGGAGTTACCCTGATTGCAGGTAGAAAAAGAGTTCTGATTTCTACATGTGTACAGATGCACACATGACCCCACATAAACCCACACAGAGAAATCAATTAATAAATTAAACAAGGCTGGGCAGTGGTGGCACACACCTTTAATCCCAGCCCTTGGGAGGCAGAGACAGGTGGATTTCTGAGTTTGAGGCCAGCCTGGAGTTCCAGGACAGCCAGGGCTACACAGAGAAACCCTGTCTACAAAACAAAACAAACAACGAAAACAATAACAACAACAAAATTAAACAAATGCGAAACAAATCAAACAAAAAGACAGGAAGGGTGGGTGAGATGCCTCAGAGGGCAAAAAGGCCTCTGCTGCTAAAACCTATGATCCCAGCTGGATTGCTGAGCCCTACATACAAGAAGACAACCAATGCACACAATTGTCCCCTGGCCTCCATTGTGGATCTGTACTGAGAATTTTGGTGTCTTCGAAAAACACAGAAATATGTGGTTTTAATATGTGTTTTAATTCGAGGTGTCACATAGGGGGCTGCTTCAGATTGTCTGCAGGAGCTGATTGTGATTTGCCTAGTGCTCTAGCAGAGGCATGGTTTTGCCAGTTGCACATAGTTTCTGCGATTGTGAACTTTGGAATTCTGGGCACTTTCCAGAGGATATACAAATGCTATGGCCCCAAGACAGGTTTTGGTTGGTCTCTGTTGGTCACAGTTTGTTAAGTAATCATGTTCAAAGAAGAAACAACAAGAAGAAATTAGATAGCCTGATGGCAAAAATCAAACTTGCCCCAAGGAACTCAATGCCCCTAATCAGCAGAAAGTAGTCTAACAATCATGTCACGCCTTCTCCTCTCTGCCCTTCCCTCCCCACACCCCACCTCCTTACATCCCTCCACAGCCCTCCCCCCCCCCAGTGTTAAGGGTTGAAAAGATGGAAAGAGGGTAGAAAAGGGTGGAAGAAAGAAGAACCCACAAAGTAGCCAAGTTCTGCTACAATGTCCACACACAGGAACACAGTAAACAAACATAATTTGTTTTTGTTTTTGTTTTTCGAGACGGAGTTTCTCTGTGTAGCCCTGGCTGTCCTGGAACTCACTCTGTAGAGCAGGCTGACCTCGAACCCAGAAATCCACCTGCCTCTGCCTCCCAAGAGCAAGGATTAAAGGTGTGTGCCACCACTGCCTGGCACAAATGTAATTTTTAAAAGAGCCACCACAAGGCAAGCATCCACCTCTGTCTTCTCTTTACTGGGAAACCTGAGGCAGGAGGATAGTGAGTTTGAGGATAACATAGTAAAAGCACAGGGCTACCAATGTGACTCAATGCTTAGAATGCTTATCTGGCTGAGGTCCTGGCCTCTATCCCACCACTACAGAGCACACACTGGATTTGATGGTCTCTTGCTGTCGCCCCAGCACCAGGGAGTTGGAGGTAAGAGAATCAGGAGCTCAAGGGCAACCTCCGTAACACAGAGGGTGTGATGGTTTATATGTGCTTGACCCAGGAGTGGCACTATTAGAAGGTGTAGCCCTGTTGGAGTAGGTGTGTCACTGTGGGTGTGGGCTAAGACCCTTACCCTAGCTGCCTGGAAGTGAGTCTTCCACTAGCAGCCTTCAGATGAAGATGTAGAACTCTCATGCACCATGTCTGCCTGGATGCTGCCATGCTCCTGCCTAGATGATAATGGACTGAACCTTTGAACCTGTAAGCCAGCACCAATTAAATGTTGTCCTTATAAGATTTGCCTTGGGGCTGGAGAGATGGCTTGGCGGTTAAGAGCACCGACTGCCCTTCCAGAGGTCCTGAGTTCAATTCCCAGCAATCTCATGGTGGCTCACAACCATCTGTAATGGGATCCCAATGCCCTCTTCTGGTGTGTCTGAAGACAGCTGCAGTGTACTCATGTAAATAAAACAAATAAACGTTTTTTAAAAAAAAAAAAAAGTTGTCTTGGTCATGGTGTCTGTTTACAGCAGTAAAACCCTAACTAAGACAGAGTGTGAGGGAATCTGGGCTACATGAGACTCGGTCTCAGAAAACAAGAGAAAAAAAATGGAGAGATGAGGAGAGGAGATGGCTGGGCAAGCAAGAAGACCCGCCCAATCCAAATCCCATAGACTAACAGGAAGCTGGATGTGGTAGAGCACCTGCCTATAATGTGAGCACTCCTGTGGGGAGACGGGGAGCAGAGACAGGAGAGTCCAGGGACAACGAGACCATAGAACACAGCAGGAAGGGGGGAACAGGAAGCCAAAGACCCTCAGCCCCTCACATGAATACTGTGACACGTGTGTACACGTGAGGGGGTAGAGTGGGGGGAGGAAGGTAATAAACAGAGCTTGGTTCCCACAATGGTTCCTATTTATGTGTCAAGCACCAGACTATGGACCACTTTTCTCTAACTTTATGTAACAGGGACCTGGGAGGGTCAATTTTTATGGCTGGGAGAGGGCAGCACCCCAATGCTACACCCACTCCTTGCCAAACAGCATACTCCCCTCACATGTCATAACACCAAACTTCTCCAGACAGACTTACTGTCCCCTAGACAACACCATCAGGAGCCTAACCTATCACTCTGAGGGTTCAGCCTGACAACCACTGAAGCCAGAAAGGTAAGAATGACTCACTGAGGTTAACACGTGTGTCTCCCTAAAGCTACTGTGTGTCAAAGGAGGTGCTTCTGCTACTGTTTTCCATTTTCTCTTTTTTTAACTTTATTTATTTAATATGAGTGCTCTGCTGCATATATATCTGCCTGCCAGAAGAGGGCGTCAGATCCCCCTACTATGGATGGCTGTGAGCCACCATGTGGTTGCTGGGAATTGAACTCATGACCTCTGGAAGAGCAGCCAGTGCTCCATAACCATTTAGCCATCTCACCAGACCTTCCATTTTCTTATAATTAGAGCTATTAGTGTAAAAAACGTAAACATGGGTGGAGGGCATGACTCAGGATCCCCTACCTAGAATTCCCCAGTCTGCAGGGATGGTCAGTGGCACAGTCCCCTTAGAATTCCCCAGTGAGGGTCTGGGACTTACCTCAAAAGATGAGCACTTACATACCTAAAGAGAAGTAGGTCCTCGGTTCCACCTCTGGGAATGCAAACATTTTTATTTTCCCAATCTGACTCCCACTGGCCTGCACATATTTGCAAATGGTCCAAAAGGTATCCCATCACCTCCTAAAAGGCCCGTTGACTTGAACTTGAGGCTAGGCCCAGCTCAACCTGGACTAGAGGAGGGTTTCTGGCACTTAAAAGCCAGCATCCCTGGGGAACTCCTGAAGCCTGCTCCCATCTACCAATAGGAGTCGGTTCCCTTGCCTATGGGAAAAGGGACCCATAGTTCTCCAATGCTGTCGTCTATGCTGGCCCCGGACTTCCCCAGGCCCTACCCCCAAGCACCTGTTAGATATTTCAGAGTTCCCACATTTTCCCCTCAGTGCCCCCCACTCCACCCCATACACATTCTCTTTATACCCATTTCTCAATTTCACCTCTCTGCTTTCCCCGGGAGAGAGCCTTGGCAGTTGGGAATAAACTTTTCCTTTTCCACCGACAGAGCGGTCATTTAGGTTTCTTTACTGTGCCCTCCATACACCCCTCTTGGCTTTGGATGTCCTCTGTGCCTCAGGGCTTATGGCTGGGAGGCCCCCTAAACACAACATTTCTTGCTGTGCTATTCAGTGCCCAGGGTTACTGTCGACTTCCCGCCCTCTTCCCTCCCCGCGGGGCGGGGTTCATGGTGCACCCCACCCTCCGCACTTCTGGACTCTAAGTCCCAGAAAACCGCGCGGTACTCTGGATGGGGCGGGACCCTCTTCTTCCCCGAGCGCTTTGGGACGCGTCCTGCGATTTTCAAATTTTGGCGCCGAGAGGGTGTGGCGGTGACAGCAGCTGCTGAGATGTCCCCTCGCTGCCTGGACCTCGCAGGCCCTCTCATCCCCCACGCTCTTAATACAGCGGGTGGGAAGTGGAGGACCCATGGTTTAAGGAAAGGAACTGAAGCCTATGACAATCAAGGACTGGCCTGGAAGAGCACCGCTCCAACAGCAAGCGTCAGAGCTCGGGTACAAAGCCGACCCCTGCGCCTAGGGCGCTACAAAAGTGGCTGCTTGCTGTCTACTTTGGGAGTGCCGGGCCGTTGGACAGGAAATCCGGAGCCCTAGACTCTTCAGTCCTGGAAGTTCTCTGCTCAGTGCCCATCCTTTCTTCTTCATTCCTCGGAGTCACTGTCTCCGCCCAAGCTGGATTTTGGCGCTAGTTTTAAAAAAATAATAAGGCTGGGCAGTGGTGGTGCAGGCCTTTAATCCCAGCACTTGGGAGGCAGAGGCAGGAGGATTTCTGAGTTCGAGGCCAGCCTGGTCTAGAGAGTGAGTTACAGAACAGGCAGGGCTACGTAGCGAGGCCCTGTCTCGAAAAAAAAACAAAACAAAACAACAACAACAACAACAATAATACAAATCTTATCCCAAAAGATGTCTCTGGCTTCTGGCTCAGAGCGTTTGAGTTGAATTTGGAATTATGGAGCCTGGATTTGAGAGAAGTTAGAATCCGGACCTGGGTTTCCATCAGATTTGAGTTCCTGAGTTTGGGTTCCAAATTCTGGATTCTGTATCTCAGGACTCTGGATGTGGGGAGGCCGTTTTCCGAGCATCGATTCTGGAACTTCGTCAAGCTCATGGGTTTGGAAGCTCAAGCTACTGTCTAGTAGTTTATAGTAATTTAACAGCCTGAGACTGTGGCTAGGGACAGAGGCAGGAGGAACTCTGAGTCAAGGGCCAGCCTAGTCTCCATAGTAAGCTTCGAGCAAGCTAGTTCTAGGAGACTGTGTCTCAAAACAAAACGCAAAAGTAAAACACCTCCACCACTGTTGTGTTTTATAGAAAGATAAAGAGGGAGGGAATGTTTAGTGGATGTGCAGTCAGGTGTGAGGGAAGGGGGTCCCTCTACAGGCCCATGCTGAGGCATCCCTTCCCCCTGAGGGACCAGCCACACCATGGTATAGTATAGAATAGAGTTTATTCAGGGCATGGGGACCGGAGTGGAGAGGGGAGTAGAGACAGAGAAAGGCAGAGAGAGAGAGAGAGTAGAGGAGTAGAGGCCGACTGTCTTAGTCAGGGTTTCTATTCCTGCACAAACATCATAACCAAGAAGCAAGTTGGGGATGAAAGGGTTTATTCCGCTTACACTTCCCACATTGCTGTTGATCACCAAAGGAAGTCAGGACTGGAACTCAGGCAGATCAGGAAGCAGGAGCTGATGCAGAGGCCATGGAGGGACGTTCCTGGCTTGCTCAGCCTGCTCTCTTATAGAACCCAGGACTATGAGCCCAGGGATGGCACCACCCACAAGGGCCCTCCCCACTTGATCACTAATTGAGAAAATGTCCCATAGCTGGATCTCATGGAGGCACTTCCTCAACTGAAGCTCCTTTCTCTGTGATAACTCCAGTTTGTGTCAAGTTCACACAAAATCAGCCAGTACACTGGCCATGAGCACGTGAAGAGAAGGGGGAAGAGGAATGGGGAGAGAGGGGAAGGGACAAGAGGACAGACCAAGATCAGGAAGGCAGGAGAGCAAGAGAGAGAGGAGAGGGCAAGCAGCAGTGAATCAAAGAATACCTGGCTGTTGCCAGGTAACCATGGGGCAGAGCTTGGATAAAAATGCTAACAACCTAGGGAAAGTGGTGGCGCACACCTTTAATCCCAGCCACTTGGGAGGCAGAGGCAGGCAGATTTCTGAGTTCGAGGCCAGCCTGGTCTACAGAGTGAGTTCCAAGACAGCCAGGGCTATACAAAGAAACCCTGTCTCGGGGGGGGGTGCGGGGGGGAAATGCTAACAACAACCACTAACAAAACAAAACTGTCAAGAGCAAAAACCTGGGATCCAAACCAGGAAGTCCCATGGTCCGGTGAGCACCATTGAGCTCCACAACACCTAACCAGGATGAGATCTCAGTGGGTACTACACTAAGACTCCCGTTAGATACATTGAATCAGGTAGATTCAAGCAAGGCAAAGGGGTTCAACTTGTGTGCACTGGACAGTTGCCATCCGAATGGAGCACATGCCTCGCAGAAGGGAGGAAAGCATCCAGCTGACTTAGAACAGCAACTGCCCAGTCAGTGCTGGGGCGGGGTCGGGGGTGGGGTCGGGGAGCAACAGAGAGGCCAGAATTTGGAGTCCCACTGGGCAAGCTCAGAAGAATAAGCAAAAACAAGAGAGTAAAACCTGTGTGCGTTAGTCAGCCACTGCTGTATAACAAATACCCGTTAAGATAAATATTTAGGGACAATGGGTAAGGTGTTTGCTGTCAAACCTGGAGAAGTAACATCCTAGGGACCGAAGTGATACCTGAGTCTTATGATCCCCACAAGTGCAGCATGTGCACACCCTCATGCCTACACTCTCTCCACAATAAACAAGACAATTATGTAATTTTAATTTAATAGTTAGCATCCATGTTAGTCCCACTGTCCACAAGAAAGACAAAATATTTTGAGACAGACCACATTCACAAACTTATTAAACTGTATTTTGTGTTCTTTTTTTTTTGGGTTGGGTGGGGGAGGGTGACTGTCCTGAAAGTGCCTGCTGTGGCAAAAGTGTGATGAATACTTTTTTTTTTTTTTTTTTGGTTTTGCAAGACAGTTTCTCCTCTGTGTAACCCTGGCTGTCCTGAAACTCACTCTGTAGACCAGGCTGGCCTCAAACTCAGAAATCCACCTGCCTCTGCCTCCCAAGTGCTGGGATTAAAGGTGTGCGCCACCACCACCTGACGATGAATATCTTTTTGTTGCAAGTCCAGCATGTGGTCATTTTGGGAAATGATTTCTCCATGCAGACAGACTTTCAGAGAGATTAAGCCGTGAACTCAAGGATGCACCGTGTGAGTCTGTCTAACCAAGGTAAGCAAAACACCAAGGGCTGCTGACCTCAAGCAGCCAGCCCACCACTGAGACACAGCGGGGCAAGGAGATGCAGTGGCCTTCTTGCCCCCAACTCCCACACCTGCTCTCCCCCAGCCAGATCCTGTCTGGGAGCTCATAGGATGAGAACACGAGTCACTGTCCTGGAAACTTCTCCTAGGGGACGGTTTCATTGTGTGAGAAAATGTGATGTCAGAGCCCAGCCCTTCTGACATTCTCACCACAAGCCCATCCATCCAGACCCTCAGTGGCTGACTGCCTTCTCTCTCTCTCTCTCTCTCTCTCTCTCTCTCTCTCTCTCTCTCTCCTCTCTCCTCACAGGCTTCTGTGGCTCCCAACTTCCTCTGGGTCAAAGTCCAAGTTTTCCCTGAGGCTCCCATGGCCTGTGCCCCCTCTGCCTTTCTTTCCCCATCTGCATTTCTTTCCTCTACTCCAGCCATACACACCTCCTGGATGCTAGTCCAATATGCCAAACTCTGTCCTGCCCCAGTCCTGCCCCAGGTCTTTTGCACAGGCTACCTTCCTTCTCATCCTTTTCATGTTTTAGTCTCAGCTTGGATACCAGCCATCTCCTTTTATTTATTTATTTATTTATTTATTTATTGCCTCCTCCTCAAGGGAGCCAAATGTTACTGCCAGAAATGTTAACAGATACCCACCCTGTGGCAGGAATTTTGCAGGTGACAAGAGATTCACCCACTTCATGCCCAGAATGAAGACCATGTTTTTATTATTGATTTGTGATTTTTAGGATTTGCTTTCCTTTGCTATGTGGACTCCTGGAGCTGAGCTCAGGTTGGACAGCTTTGGCAGAAAATGTTATCATATTTTCAGCCACTATTTTAGCCTTTTTTTTAAAAAAAAATTAGTTTTACCCTTTTAATCCCAGCACTTGGGAGGAGCAGGCAGGCAGATCTCTGAATTTTGAGGCCAGAGTAGTTTATAGAGTGAGTTCCAGGACAACCAGGGCCTCACAGTGTTCTTGGAAAAAAGCAAAAAAACAATAAAAAACAATTTTTTTTTTGAATTCTGAGTGTATTTGTATAGGTGAATGCAGTGTCCACGGAGGCCAGAAGAGGGCATCACATTCCCCCAACTTAGAGCTAGAGTTAGAGCTGTGTAATGTGGGTGCTGGGTGCCCTACCAAAGAGTAGCGGGGAGTCTTGGTACAGCTCCCGGAGCCTAAGCCCTAGTCCTCTGCACGAGCTACACCCTCTTGGCCTTTCAAGGATGGAACCTCCTCAAGGGAGCCCCAGTGATTGGCCTTACAACTTATTGACTGGCTGTTACTAAATTGTGCAATTTCAGGGCAGTGAGAGATGCTCTGTCTCAAGCAAAACATGGAAGCTCATGGGCAAACACCCACCCACCCACTGACTCAGTGTCCTTGCCTGTGGTCTCCTGAGAGCCTTTTTAGTTTTTAGAGACAGGGTTTCTCTGTGTAGCCCTGGCTGTCCTGGAACTCACTCTGTAGACCAGGCTGGCCTCAAACTCCGAGATCGCCTGTCTCTACCTCCACTGCCTGCCTCTGCCTGCGCCACACCACCCCTGCCTGGTTAAGAGAGTCTTAGGGTTTATTTTGACTCAGGGCTCCAGAGACAACCCATTATGGCTGCCTCACTCTCAGGCAGAGGGCACTTCAGCAGTGGCACACAGGGCTTGGCTCTGTTCCCTTTTTTCATGTTTATAGTCCAGGGAATAGTGGTTCCCACAGCTGAGATGTGTTCCTCCACACCAATTAACATAAAGGAATCTCCCACAAAAATCAAAACAACAACAACATCGTCATCAACAACAACAACAACAACGTCGGGCAGTGGTGTCACAGGCCTTTAATCCCAGCACTTGGGAGGCAGAGGCAGGCGGATTTCTGAGTTCGAGGCCAGCCTGGTCTACAGAGTGAGTTCCAGGACAGCCAGGACTACACAGAGAAACCCTGTCTCCAAAACCCCAAAAAAATAAAAAATAAAATAAATAAAAAGAATCTCCCACAAGCAAGCCAACAGGTCCATATCCCAGATTCTGCCAAGGTGACCAATAACATTGGCTGTCACTCACAAGAAGAAAAAAAGGCGACCCTTTGCCTGGGGCCCAGTAGGTAGGGCTCTGGCCTAGTGTACCCAAGGGTCCAGAGCATGGCATAAATCAGGTGTGGTAGCCCATGTAACTAATGACAACAGGATTGTCAGGAACTCATGGCCATCCTTGGCTCCATAGTGAGGTGAGACCAGCCTGGGCTACATGAGATTCAGTCTCGTAGAGGGGACTGCTGGGATGCTTCCAGGAGTCCAGGCTTCCTGGTGGCCTGCTGGCCACAGCCAAAGCAGCCCCTCCCAGGAGCTGGCCTTTGTCCCGGCAGAGGCCCCCTGATCCTATTTCCTGTTTTGTTGTGACAGTTCTGTAGTGCCCCACCCCAACAGACCCTCGCCTCCCTCTGACCTTTCTCATTAGCCCAGCTCCGCCTCAGGATGTCCCTCTAGCACAGTGTCTAGGTTTCTGGTTGTGTGTTTTAATCATCCCTTCTGACTTTTTATATGCATTGGTGTTTTGCCTGCATGCATGTCTGGGTGGGTGTCTGGTCCCCTGAAACTGGAGTTACAGATGGTTGTGAGCTGCCATGTGGGTGCTGGGAATTGAACCCTGGTCCTCTGGAAGAGCAATTAGTGCTCTTAATCTCTGAGCCATTTCTCTGCCCCTGCTGTTTTGGTTTTTGAGGCAGTGTCTCACTGTAGACCTGACTGGCATGAAACATGCTTTGTAGGCCCAGGCTGGCCTGGAACTCACAGAGATCCCCCTGCCTCTGCCTCAAGTGGGTAGGATTAACAGTTTGTGCCACCACCACATAGTGCCTTTTCTTTTTTTATTTTTTCTTTTCTCTTTTTTCTTTTTCGAGACAGGGTTTCTCTGTGTAGCTCTGGCTATCCTGGAACTCACTCTGTAGACCAGGCTGGCCTCCAACTCAGAAATCCACCTGCCTCTGCCTCCCAAGTGCTGGGATTAAAGGTGTGTGCCACCACCACCCAGCGTTGTTTTTGTTTTTAATAAAAATTATGTGGAGGACCGGAGAGATGGCTCAACGGTTAAAAACACAGACTGCTCTTCCAGAGGTCCTGAGTTCAATTCCAGCAACCACATGGTGGCTCACTGCCATCTGCAATGGGATCCAATGCCCTCTTCTGATATGTCTGAAGAGAGCAATGGTGTACTCATATACCTAAAATAAAGAAATCTTTAAAAAAAAAAAAAAGTATGGGTTTTTCCTGCAGCTGTCCGTATTCCTTGTGGCAGAGATTGGGAGAGGGCATTGGATGCCAGAACTGGGTTACACTATTGTGAGCTGCCTGATGTGGGTCTAGGGAATTAACCCTTATCCTCTGAAAGAGCAACCAGTGTTCTTAAAGACTGAGACATCTTTCTAGCCCCACCCCCCAGGTTTGAAACAGGGTCTCATTTAGGGCAGGCTAGCCTCAAACTCACTATATAGCCCTGGGTGATCCTGACCTACTGACTGATCTTCCTGTCTCTTCCTTCCCAGTGCTGGGATGACAAGTGTGTACCACCACATGGTTCGTGGTACAGGGGGTGAAAAGCAGTGCCTCAAACATGCTCCATGAGCGCTCTGCCCACTAAACCATTGCCACAGCCCAGCAGCCAATTTAGATTATTAAAATATGCATCTAGTAAAGTTGATTTATTTGTTTTTTTTTAAAGATTTATTTATTTATTTCATGTATGCAGACACTCCAGAAGAGCGAGTCAGATCTTGTTATGGGTGGTTGTGAGCCACCATGTGGTTGCTGGGAATTGAACTCATGACCTCTGGAAGAGGAGTCAGAGCTCTTAACCACTGAGCCATTTCTCCAGCCCGATTTATTTGTTTGTGTGTGGACATGATACACTTTGGAGTATGTAGGGAGATCAGAAGACAACTTACAGGAGTCAACTCCCACCCTCCACTGTGTGGGTTCCTGTGATTGCTCGTCAGCCAGCTCCTTTACCTGCCGAGCTGTCTTGCCCTTCATGTTTGATATTTAAAATACTGTACGTATGGCATATGTCAGGTTGGGCTATAGCGGTATGTAGATATTGGTGATGAGCTTGCCTGGCACCACGAAGTCCTGGATTCATCACCAGCATCGCAAAACAAAAGTTTAATTAAAAAAAATTTTTTTTTCATTGCAAGTGTTCTCTCCCCCTCCCTTTCCGGAAGCTGCGTGAGCCAAGACCTCATGAGGCCGCCAGGTGTCGCCGCCGCGCCTCTCACGCCAGGGACATTTCGCTGGCTGGGTGGGCGGCGCGTAGGAAGCGCGATGCGTCACTAGACCGGGGATCCGAAGAACCGAACCGCGCGGCCGAGGCCGGGACCCAGGCTGGCGGAGGAGGGGACTCAGGGTGATTCACCGGGAGCCCCCATGCACCGTGGGAGAATCCCACGCGGAGTCCGTCTGCCTCGCTCGTGTCCTTTGAGTCGGCTACCAGCCCTCACGCTGTGGCTCCGAACGCCCGCGGAAGCTTCAGTTTCCATTTTGCATAATGCAGATATCAATTCCTTTGCCTGACAAATCTTGGAAAGATAAGTGACACGCGTGGAAGAATGGGCCTGTGCTTCACACAAAAATGCCAGGGACATAAGAGCGGCTCCCCGGCCGCAGCACCCTTTTGGTTTTGCTTCGGTTTCCCCCTCCAGGGTTAGGTGTGGCGACTCGCACCGCCCGGCAGCGGGCAGGGGGCGGGGCCGCCCCGCAGAGCGTCTGAAGGGCTCTTCACCGGCGCCTCCCGTGGTGCAGGGAGGATGGAGACGGGGTTCCGGATCTCTCCCCCTGCGGCCCTTCAGTGCTCTGCAGCCAGGATCCCTGGGGCAACGCCAAGCCACCTACCACGACCACTAGGAAGCTTCCTGCGTGCCTCTCCTAACGCGACCCTTGGCCTGCGAAGGGCTGTGCGTTCTTCCCCCCTCTCTCCCCACAGACCTGGCTGTCCTGGAACTCACTCTGTAGAACAGACTGGCCTCGAACTCAAGCGCCACTACTACCCGGCTAGGCTGAGCGTCCTTAAAGCAACTTCGTGCTGGCGATGGTGGGGTGCCTTGGTAGTTCTCAGTTTGGGGTGAGGATCCCACCGTCCTCAAACTTACCAAGTGTTTACCGTATACCCTAGACGTTATTTAAACACTCTCCAACTTTACAAGTTGGCCGGGCTGCAGACTTAGCCTCCTGGCTCATGCACATCCCTTCTTTTAGACCTTGGGAAAGGCTAGGGACTCTCCGGGGACAGGGAGGGGATTCCAGACAGCCCTCCCCGAAAGTTCAGGCCAACCTCTCGCGCTGGAAACCCCGCGCGCGGCCTGCGTAGCGCGGCTGCCGGGAAATCAGGAGAGAAACTTCTGTGTTTTTTTTTTTTTTTTT
>NW_022196910.1:1249619-1259773 GCF_008632895.1 Mastomys coucha | reverse complement strand
AGCCCTGACCCCCACGTGGGGCAGTCGGAGCCCCAAGCTCCGCCCTCTCCCACCTCCAGCCAATCTCTGAGCGGCCTACTCGGCCCTTTGTGCCTCCACCAATGGGTGGGCGGTGCATGCCTCCCGCGGCCACGCCTCCACCCGGGAAGTCATATAAACGGCTGGCAGCGCCCGCGCGCTCACTTCGCAGCAACCCCGGATCCGCGTTCATCTAAGTCTCCTCGGATTAACTTCGAGGGGGATTTTGCAATCTTCTTTTTTCCCCTGCTTTTTTCTTGGGAAGTCCTACCGCCTTCGGAAGGCCTCGGACACTTCAGGTCGCACGGGAAGGATTTTGTCTCTTGGATTCGGATCTGGACTGTAATTTCTCGTGGGGAATCTTCCGTGGGGGTCTGCTGTGGAGTGTGACTGCATCATGACCCTGGAAGAGCTGGTGGCGAGCGACAACGCGGTTCAGAAGTGAGTACGACGGAGACTGAGGTCTTCTTGCCCTCCGCCTGAGGTTTGCCGGGCTGTCATCGGCTAATCTCCCCATTTGGCCTTTTAGGATGCAGGCGGTGACTGCCGCGGTGGAGCAGCTGCTGGTGGCAGCGCAGCGTCAGGATCGCCTCACCGTGGGGGTGTACGAGGCGGCCAAACTGATGAATGTGTGAGTCAGCACCCCCCTTTCCCGGGCGTGGGTGGGGGCGCCCCTCTGATGCACGCGCGCTCCAACATCCATCCCTGTAGGGCTCGGGGCTTTGGGGGACTTTCCCAGCGCTCTCGGTGCTGGGGAGTGGAGGGCGACCTTTCTCGGAGGATTTTTTTGGGAGGAGGACAGAGACTCGCTGCAGTACCCTGACTTTGCAAGTTTGAGGTTTTGTGTTTTTTTGTTTTGACAAGGCAATCCCACTAACTTTGGACTGTGTGCTTCCTCCCCCACCGCCATCAGTATTTGCATAGTCGGCCACCCCAGCACCCGTGCAATACTGGGGTTGGGGGGCTGTTCTTGCACACACTCCTGGTGCACCGTGGGTCTTGTCCACCCCTCCCACCTGCGGTTCCCGTAGTTCATACCCTCCCCCGTGCACGGTGACACCCGCTCCTGGCCTGACGTCCCCTTGTCACTCCTCTCCCGCAGGGACCCCGACAGCGTGGTCTTGTGCCTCCTGGCCATAGACGAAGAAGAGGAGGATGATATCGCTCTACAGATTCACTTCACCCTGATTCAGTCGTTCTGCTGCGACAATGACATTGACATCGTCCGGGTATCGGGCATGCAGAGGCTGGCGCAGCTCCTGGGGGAGCCGGCAGAGACACTGGGCACAACCGAGGCCCGAGACCTACACTGTCTCCTGGTCACGGTGAGTCTGCACCGCACCCCCCCACCGTCTCTCTGTCTCTTTCTCTGTCTCTGTCTCTGTCTCTCTCTCTCTCTGTCTGTCTGTCTCTGTCTCTCTGTCTGTCTCTCTCTCTCTGTCTCTGTCTCTCTCTCTCTCTGCCCCACCCACTCTCCCTGATCACCTGGGTCCCGTGTTTGTCAACATAGTTGGGCTGGCTCGTCCAACACCAGCTCACTGCCCAGCCATGCTCGGCATGTCCCGTGGGCTGCCTCATCACCCTGGCAGCTATTTTAAGCCAGCCTGTTTTTCCCCAATAGGGCCCCTGGCGCTGAACAGAGAGGTTCCCTACCGAACTCCTAGAGCTCCTACTAAACCCTTCGTTTTCTCCCTCCAACAGAACTGTCATACAGATTCCTGGAAAAGTCAAGGCTTGGTGGAGGTGGCCAGTTACTGTGAAGAGAGCAGAGGCAATAACCAATGGGTCCCCTATATCTCTCTGGAGGAACGCTGAGACCCACTCCAAACATCTAAAGCAACTGTTGAGTTGCTGTCCCCTAAAAAAAGTAAATAAAATACATATTTGACAGCCCCCCCTCATCCCCCAGAGCAATCCCTCCAATGTTACCCTACCCGGGATACCTTCCGGGAGGGGCGGAGTCACCGAGACTGAGATGAGGAGAGGGGAGTGTGCGCCCGCCCGCCCCTGGGCTGTGGAGCCAGGAGCAGCACCACAGGTGGTCGCCGAGACAGGAAGGAGGGCACCTTGGGCAAGAGGAGACAGAGACTTTAGAGCCAAGGCCTGGCAATTCTGCAGCCAGCCTCTGCACGCAGCCCGCAGACGATCTGGACACCGCCGCAGGGGTGGGGTGAGGCGTCCCCCACCCTGCAGGACAGTGAACTGTGCATAAGTCAGCGGAGGGTGGCGACCCTCACCGCGGGAGCCGGGACTCGAGCCCGGGACTTCGCAGCTACAGCACATCTATTTTAATATTGTGCTGAGCAAGACAGATCGCTTGCATATTTTTAAAAATTTCTTCTACAGAGACATTCCAATAAACTCGTTAAGCCTTCGTGTTCTCGTTGTATTTTACCCCCTCGCCCACCGGCCCCTTCTGCCTACTATGTGTCGCGCCACAGGCCACCAACCCTTGTTAGGAGCTCTGAGCTCCGCAGCTCTAGCTAGACGCTGCTGCTGTCGGCTGTAGGCGCCACCACCCAACTCCAGCTTCATAGCAATTAAGACGCGGGTTTATTACGAAACCTGGCGGCCCATCCCCCACTGTTACCCACCGTGCTGGAGCCCGGGTCTAGGAACGCCGGGAAGAGGACTGTAATCTCCGTCCCCACCCTCCTGACCAGCCACCTTTCAGTCGCAAGACTGGAAAGGTGGTGAGAACGCCTGAGGCAGCTCAGCAGGGGACCTCTAGGGCGGGGTGGGGGGGGATCCCTGACCTCCCCTGGGGACGCACCCTAGGTCTCTAGTTCCTGGGATGGGCCCTGTAGACGCACAAAGGGAAAAGAATGCTTTTTTCATTCTTTCCCCAAGCTTAAAATCAACATTAGGAAACACCCTGGAAGCCCTGGCTGGCACCCGTTGCATCTCTCTCCAAAACGAAACCGCACGGCCCATCCCAGGGCTCCCCTGCCTAGCCAGCCTCAGTTTACCAGCGACCTTTTCACCAAACCACTCGTGGGAGGAGAAAATCCCCGGGGGCGCCCTGGGAGTCACGCGCGCGGGGGGAGCCCCAAGGAGGGGAGTCCCCAGGGACCGGGTGTAGGGTTTGGAGGAGGGAAAGGGTACTGGGGTGCAGGGTATAGGGGAAGGGAGGGACTAGGGTGTTGGGCTTGCTAGAGCACTAGCCATGGGGGCGGGGAGGAGCAAGTGAGGGGGATTAAGAGTTAGGCTACATACTAGAGAGTCTTTGAGTAAGACCCAGGAGCAAGGGTCACCTTGGGGGGGGGCTTCCCAGAGACTTTAGAATGGGGAAATGAACAAGCTGGAGCCGGAAGGAGTGAGAGGACTATCAGGGGTGGGCTTGAGGGGACAGGAGGGAGATGGGGACACTGGTGGTCTAGGTGTGGACTATTGAGAGGAGACTCAGCCTGCAGCTCCAGTCTCTGCCTGTAGGCAATGGCCCCAGGCAGGTCCATGCTGACTCTTCCCTTAGGACTTGTAACCTGCGGCCACTTTTCTGACCTGGCGGCTTTCTTGAACAAACAAGAGACCTAACACTTTTTTGCTTGTCTCAGTTTCTCCCTCTGATAAATGTCCTCCATTCCAAAGTTCTGAGGTCTTCCTGGCAGAGATCGCTTTGAATACCTGGTTCGCTGACTCAGCCATACCAGCCCAGCGTCTTCCTTCCACACTCAAAATTGCTCCAGCCTCATTTTTCCCTCAGAAAAAGATACTGGAGCTCAGAGCTTGGTTTGCAGTCTGGAATTATGGGTGGGGGAGGGGAAAGCTCTAGCCGGCTGATGGGAGCCTCCATCCAGTCAGCAAGGAGAAACTGTCCCAGGTCATCGAGCTTCGGTCCTGTCCTGGGCTGCTGCTCCCCTTAGGGACATCATCGTGTGCCAGGAAACGTGGGTGTGTTATTGGACGTTAAGCAGGAAAAACTTGGCAATGCGGACTTCAGGCAGATGGGCGTGGCGCGCACGCACGCGCACGCATGCACACGCAGTCCCCCAGCACTTGGTTGTAGGAACACCAGCCCCTGCACAGAGCTACTTCCGGGTTTTATTCCTGTTCCTCTTGGCTGAGTTGTTCAGCCTCTCTGAGCTGGCTCTCTGGGACACACGTAGCCCATATGAGCACGGGCTTGTACAAACAGGTGTATGTTCGCGCAGGCTGGTATCCCCTGGAATATAACCTTCTTACAGATCCATGGTGGCGGATGGACACTCTGCTTCAGTAGCACACTGAGCTCGCTCCTTGAACCTCACTTTGCAGGCACAAATGGTGAAGGCCCTGTGAGCCTGTTCAGCTATACTAAAGGGACCAGGCTGGGGCAAGGGCAGGGCAGATCAAATATGCAGAGATGTTGGGGAAAATCATGAGATAGCTAGGAGTATTTCATCTCACGTGGTTTACAGGGTGAGGATATGAAGTGGGAGAGAGAAGAATTCAAGGCCTGAAAATGATCTTGGGGGGGGTCTCCACCCCGACCACGCCCCCAGCCCACTCACAGAGGGGATTCTAGGCAGGGCTCCACCCCTGACCACACCCCCATCCCCTCACTGGGGGATTCTAGGCAGGGCTCCACCCCTGACCAGGTCCCCAGCCCATTTCAATTATTCTACTTTTAATTCACTGACTGTTCAGGACATCCCCTAGGAGGTAGACACTATGATTAGTGTCCCTACTTCATAGAGAAACAATCCGAGGAGGTGGAGCCACCTGCCCAAGGTCCTGTGACTGGTGACTGGTCACCTGTACAGGACAGGGTTCCCTAAACTGAGTGGTGTCACAAGACTTGGTGAGGACATAACACGCTGCAGGCTAATGTGAATGCCTGAGGGACAAAACAGTCTGTCCTGAGGCTGGGACACAGAAAGTCACCTAGGCATCAAACTCTCCTTTGATGTGACTTGATTCTTTGTGTCACCTGCATTTATGGAGTTCTGACTATGTGCCAGGCCTTTCCTGCTCCTCTGGGAACATACAGCTAACACAGAGGTCACAAGAAGCAAGAGGGTTCCGGACATTAAAGATGTTTAATGTCCGGGAGCTGAGAAAGGGAGATTGGAGCTAGAAAGGGGTGGGTATTGGCTAAGGGCTTCTGGATGAGAGTATCAGGTCCAGTAAAACCTGTCTAGAGTCTGCTGCACCCTGAGTGTTCCTGGTGCCCTGGTTGTGAGCCACCATGTGGAGCAGTCTCCAGTCCCTTATTTTGTATTTGAAACAGGGTCTCATTGTGTAGCTCTGGCTGGACTGGACCCCTCTGTGGAGACCAGGCTGGCCTCACACTCACAGAGATCCCAGTGCTGGAACACTTGTGCTGTCACCATTAGCTTTTTATTTTTCCTTAAGAAATTTATTTTAGGCAGGGCGGTGGTGCCACACGCCTTTAATCCCAGCACTTGGGAGGCAGAGGCAGGCAGATTTCTGAGTTCGAGGCCAGCCTGGTCTACAGAGTGAGTTCCAGGACAGCCAGGGCTACACAGAGAAACCCTGTCTCGAAAAACCAAAAACAAACAAACAAAAAAAGAAATTTATTTTATTTTATTTATTGCATGTGGAGGTCAGAGGACAACTTGAGGGAATTAGTTATCTCTAGCATGTGGGTCTTGGGGTTTGAACTCAGGACAGGCTTGGCGACAACCCCCTTTACCCTCTGAGCTCTCTCTCCCATCCTGTCTCTAAATTTTTAAGGACTTCAGACAGGCCTGGAACTCCCTGCAGATCCTGGGATCCCAGACTTGGTGTATCACCAAGCCCCAGACAGTTCCAACTTTTCTCCCTGCCTCTCAGCTCTGGAAACATCAAACTGGCTCTGCCCAGTCCACAAAGGGGATCATTTCTCTCCTAGCACCCCACCACTAGAGGGGCCTCATTGCTCACCCTGTCCCTAGGGGCTAGTCTAGCCCTGAGGGAGGCAGCAGATGAGCTCAGATAGATTTGGATGAATTGTGGTCCCCCCAGTCTGGGTAAACCCTCCTCCCAAGCCCAAAGTCATATCACACAGACTCCTCAGAGACTCTAGCAACCCAGGATCACCTCCAAAAACCCAACACAGTCTCTCCCCATAGCCTATGGCACACTGCCTGAAGGCCATCCCTCCACCGGGGGCCGAGGAGACTTAGACTCAACCCTCCAACCAGATCCACATTGCAGAATCCACAGGGGGGGTTTCCTCTCTCTGCTGGCCCTATTCTTTCCCTAAGCGATTCCCACCCCACCCCCTCTCCGGACTCTGCTGTTCCCAGGACCCTGGGAGTGGGTGGAGTGAGAATCTTCCCTCAGCAGAAACCAAAAACCCTCCAGTGGAGTGTGCGCTCCAGGCTGGACTACACTACACGCGCGCGCGCTCACGCACATGGGGGTTGGGGGCAAACGAGATCACAAGGGCGCACGAGGACGTCGGAGTGACGTTTACGCCGCCTTCGTGTACACAGCAAGCATGCCATAAGTGCTTCTCTGCTGGCTCCAAGGCTGCGTGGAAGGGCAGAACTCAGCCCCCCCCCCCCCCCCCCCGACACACACACACACAAGAGAAGGCCAAGGATTGAGGTTAACTCCTGTCTCACGCTGACGGGCTACTAGAGCCCAGGGATCCCAGCCAGCTGTGACTCAGTTTCCCCCACCCATAAAAGGGAAAGTGCAAGGGCCCTCCCACCTGGTAAGGTGAACTCCATGGCTTGCAGAGCGCTCAGCAAAAAGCCAGTTGCTTCCAGAACCCTCATTACGGCTTCTAGCCACCCCACCCTCTCGCCAGACACTCTGGGGGTGGAGTGGGGCGCTGACCCAGACCCCAGGCGCCCCTCCCATTATCCCCAGCAGGCAGGAGTCCCAGGTTCCCTGGTCCTTAAATTGGATAATTGGAGACAGAGGCGGTTGCTGGAGTCACAGACAGTGCTAGTGGGCGACTCTGCAAGGCGCTTGGGCCCTTCTGGCTCCGCAACCTGGGGTCACACCGACCCACTCTAGGGCCCGTCTTGGGTGTGCCCTGAACGCGCGCCGCCGACCCCCTCCGGAGCACGCTGGTGCCAGCCTTTCTCTGTTGCGCGCCAGGCCGGGTGTCTGCGGCCCGCGGGAGTGGGGGGTCCGCCCCGGCGGCGGGAGGAGGGGCGTTTGCACAGACCCTCCCTTTGTGAGAGGCGCCTTCCCTGGGCTGCTTGGCGCTCACCGCTGGGCAGAGAGCCAGCTCAGGAACAGCCTCTGGCCGAGCGCTCCAGCCCCAACAGCTTAGTCTGCCCTGGGGCTGTCCAGGGAGCCTACTTTATGCAGCTCCTGAGCTCAGGCTACTGACAGAACCTACTATGTGCAGCCTCTCAGCTTGTGCAGGACCCGTGTGCAGCCCCTGAGCTTGTGCACAACCTACTGTGTGCGGTTCCTAAGGCATTCAAGGGACAAAACCTACTTGTGCAAACCTAGTGTTCATGCACAACCTACAGTATGCACACAGAGTGCAACAATTTACTCTGCACAAATCCTGAGCAAATGCAAGGCCTACTGAGTGGAGTCCCTGAATGCTTGCAGAACCTGAAGTGTTCAGCTCCTGAAAATTTGCGAAGTGACAAATCATCATAGTAGAGTTTTTTTCTTTTTTTCTTTCTTTTTTCTTTTTTTGGTTTTTGGAGACAGGGTTTCTCTGTATAGCTCTGGCTGTCCTGGAACTCACTCTGTAGACCAGGCTGGCCTCGAACTCAGAAATCCGCCTGCCTCTGCCTCCCAAGTGCTGGGATTAAAGGCGTGCACCACCACTGCCCGGTATGTAGAGTTCTTAGAGAGCCTACTGTGTTTCCTGGATTCCCGAAAAAGCCTGTGTATATAGCCTGCCGAGCATTGTAGAACCTACTGTGTGCAGCACTTGAGCACATTCCAAGTCTACTATGTGCAGCCCCTTGCCGGTGTGTACACACTTGCCTGTTGTGTGTTCCTCCAGACAGCATGTCGAGCCCACCGTGCATAGCTTCTTCGTTGCATGCGGTCTATGTGCAGGCTCCCATATGCCACGCTCAGCTCCTATTGGGTGCACACACTGACATGCTACACACAGCACCTACTATGTGCAGGCATCCATGTATACAAACAAACACCAATAGAGAGCAGACACACACATTTAGGAGCTCTGTTGGTTGCTGGATACAGCAGGAACTAAGCAGCCATCAAAAGAGCCTCCCACATCGGCCTGTCTGGAGCAGTACTCATCTATAAAAGCCTCAGTGTGTGCAACAGGACAGAACTGGACAGGTCTCTAAGTGTAACTGTCCACCCTGGCTGCTGAATAGCTTAGGAAGCATGCACCGGCTTTGCACAGGGCCGACTGCCCTCGAGCTTAGGGGCAAAAAATAGAAACAACCGGCATCGTCTTTACACTTCCGGGCCCTGTTGTTAGGGGCTCTGCTTTGCATGAGACTGGCTCTAAGTCTGAGGGAGGCATCTTACAGTTGGAGAGGTGGCTAGGGAGGCCTGGGAGGTGGCTTTAGGCACGCTAAGCTGTGGCTGGGGGTTGGGCCTCCAGGGTTCTTCCAGGAAGTGCCAAAGGCAGGTGCAAGGGCAGGCAGTCTCCATGGGCAGTGTGCCAGTCCTTGGCTTCCCTGAAACTGGGCACAGCAGCTGGGAGAGGTTTCCGGGGCCTGCCCAGCCCCACCTGGCCTGGGGCACTCTCGGGGATGGGCGGGGCTGGCAGGCGGGCATCCAAGAGGCACCAGGCTCAGCCTGAGCAGGTCTGCACAAGAGATATCAAGGGAGGCCTGAGCTGAGCGTGTACACTTGAGGGGTCTGCTAGGGAGGGGTTGCTGAGCCTTGTACCATGGTACTGATGCTCTCCCATGAATGCATCCAACAGCTGTCCCCGGGGTACTGTATGCTACCCAGGCAAAGATGTTTGTGTGCTTGGGAGAAACTTGCAGATCCCCCAGCTCTGGATGGCTTATTAACACTCAGTAAATATTTGTTTAATGAACGGCTGCAAGAATACACAGACATTTCAGTTTGTAAATGTTCAGTAATTATGGGCTGAGCACTTGTACATCACAAAAAAAGGAAAAAAAGAAAAGAAAAGAAAAGAAAACCCTTGGAACGAACAGTCCGAGCACGTAAGCACCTACCTGCACTAACTACTAACTATCTCACTGGCAGAAACTAGAGCTGGGTGCACAAACTAGGACCTTCTCTGCTCAATCCTGCTTCTCTTCCTGGGTGTCCCTTCCCTCGTCTCCTCTCCCAAGGCCACTAGGCACCCAGGCCTTGTTTGGAAGGACATTTAGGGTATGGTAAGTCTCACACTCCCTGCAAGTATTTTCATAATTTAGAGTTCCTTTGCTTGCAGAACATTCCAGAAAACAAAACAACGAACATGAGTGGGGGTCAGAGCTGAAGAGGGGTCAGTATCTTGGGGAACTGACATCCAGGCACCCTCAGAAGCCTCCTCTCCTTTCACAGTGGAGAAACTAAGACCCAGAGAAAGGAGGACCTCTCTGTCCCAACTTCTGGGGACTCTGCTGGGATGTAGGCAGTGAGGACTTGAGGGTAGAGGTGGTGGGGACAAGGGGCTGAGATCCAGAGACAGGGGATGGAAGGAGGGTTGGATCTGTGCAGTCCATCCTTACAGATAAAAGAATACCTTTTCTTTCTTTCTCTCTTTACCTTAAAACTGTTTTAAATTTCCTTTCTTTTGGGAGAAATGCACAGTGCCACAGCATGCTTGTGGGCGGCAGAAGAGAGGCTGTTCTGGCTCTCTCTTCCATCAATCAACAGCATGCTCCATCCATTTAACTGCCAGGGACACACACAGAGTGAACAGGAGCACAGGTCACTCAGCTATCCCCCACCATCCAGGACCCACAAAGAACCCAAGTGACCACACCAAGGTCATCCCAGACCCCACCCAGGCTCTCCTCTCCCCCACAGCCCCGGGAACTGACCCTGAAGGGCTAGTGAGACCCAGACAGGCTGCAGACACACTAGGATGTGTTCATCTTTCCAGCCAGCCTGTCTCACCCTGACAGTAATTAGATCCCAGACTGGTGGGGAGACAGAGGACAGCCCAGCCCGCTAGTCATCACGGCGGCCCCGCCCACAGTCCGCCAGAGTCCGCCCACAGCCCACCAGTCATCACGGCGGCATCATGCTCACAGGACTGAGGCACCTGCAAGGGTGTATGTGTG
>NW_022196910.1:1231046-1249609 GCF_008632895.1 Mastomys coucha | reverse complement strand
TGTGTGTGTGTGTGTGTGTGTGTGTGTTTGTATGTGTGTCCGTCCGTCCAGTCAGGAAAGAGGATACTTTGGGGCCCCAGGCTGGCCTCAAACTCATTGTATAGCCTAGGATGACCTTGAACTCCTAACCCTCCCACCTCCACTATCCACGTGCGGGAATGACAGGCATGCACCAGGCTCGGTATATGTAGTGATACCACCGATTGCACTCAGGAATTAGTGTCCACTGAACTGTAGCCCGAGTCTCAGGTCCCTCAGTCTTCGCACAGTCTGCGGGTGCACAGATCCTAATCTCACACGTGCACATCAAACTGGATCATTCCGGGATGCCAGGAAGACTCAGGTGCTTGCGCGCATGTCGGGCATGCAGACAGGCACTCCTGCAGCAGCGCACTGGATTTGCCATTTGTAGAGGACGGGGCCACGCCCAGGCTTGCTGCCACGCCCACCTCTCCTGGAGCCGGAAGACGTGTATCCGCGTCACTGGTTTCCACCCGCGCCGGGATTCCCTGGCCGAGATCACCCGTGACGGTGGCGCCGTCCTGCGTGGGCCACGCTGGAGCCGGGCTCGGATGACATCAGCCCTACGTTTGATTCTGAGCACATGGAAAAAGAAATAAAATGTGTCTGTGGGTTTTCTTTCTTTTTTTTTTTTGTAAAGATTTATTTTATTATATGTAAGTACACTGTAGCTGTCTTCAGACACACCAGAACAGGGTGACAGATCTCATTACGGATGGTTGTGAGCCATCATGTGGTTGCTGGGATTTGAACTCAGGACCTTTGGAATAGCAGTCAGTACTCTTACCCGCTGAGCCATCTCACTAGCCCATCTGTGGGTTTTCTTCTGTGTTTTTGAGTGTGCATTTGTAGAGAGTGCTTTTAACTATGTGACCCTCATTTCACGCATGGAGAAACTGAAGCTGGGTCCTGCCTGTCTAACCAGCTCATGGTTGGAAGTATATTCATCCCTAGCTGGTAGGACTGGGGCCAGCGCCTTCCTGGAATGACCAGCCCTGAGTTCTCTCCCCAGCACAGCATAAACCTGACGACTCAGTGATACCTGTCTCACTGCAGCTGCTCAGGAGGCTGAGGCAGGATTGCTGTGAGCTTGAAGCCACGCGGGCTACATACAAACCCTCTGCTCCAAAATACAAACAAACAAACAATCAACACCCCACCCCCACCAAGGACTGAGGTTGTAGTTCAGTGCACAAGGCCCTGGCTCCCTTCCTAGCACGGCATTCCTGGGGCATAGTGACACAGACCTGCACTTGGGAGAGGCAGGAGGGTCAGGAGTTCAAGGTCATCCTCGCTGCATAGTGAGTTAGAGTTCAGTCTGTTTCCAAAAGACCACAGCAAAGCTCTGTGCAGGGCAGCCCCCATCCCTCTGGTCACCTTCAGTCTCTAGGGCACAAATTGGCTCAGAGAGGGTCTTTGGGGGACACAGCAACACACAGCACAACAGGCGCCAAACCTGTTGCCAAGTGTTCACCGCTTGGCATCCCTGGCCTCTGCTGTGGCCTGAGGCTGTGCCCACATGGGAGCCAGCACACCCGGCTGGCCTAGTCGGTTGGGGTGTGCCCACTGGCTCCTGCTGACTCCAAGGCAGACAACACTCTAAATATAGCCTGGGAGGCAGTGAGAACTATTTTTAGCCTGGGTGGCTTGGGCCCTCCCAGTTCCCAGGTCAGCAGTCTTGAGGGCAGCCAGGACCTGGGGGAAAGGGAGGAGGTTGGCTTCATTTTCTGAGGTCCCTACACCCTGTGCTACCTAGATGACAGGTGGCCCAGAGGAGAAGGGCTGTGTCAGACAGGAGGAAGGAGAGGGTGAGGGAGATCTTGGTGAAAGGGTCCAGGGGGCACCTCTCTTAGACCCGCTGCTCTCTCCAGCCTGCCTGGCCTTCTCCTGGACAAAACTGGCTGCTTTCTGTTTGGAGACACACTCGTACTTTCCGTGGTTATATTTAGCTGCTTTGGGGATCCCTCCACCCAGCCTGGCTAGCCTGTTCCTCCTCCTCCTCCTCCTCCTTTTCTTCTTCCTCCTCTTCCTCCTTCTCCTCCTCCTCTTTTTCGTCTTCCTCCTCCTCCTCCTTCTTCCCTTCCTCCTCCTCCTCCTCTTCTTCTTCTACCTCCTCCTCCTTCTCCTCCTTTTCTTCTTCCACCTCCTCATCCTCCTCCTCCTTTTCTTCTTACACCTCCTCCTCCTCTTCCTCCTCCTCCTCCTCCTCTTTTTCTTCTTCCACCTCCTCCTCCTCCTCCTTTTCTTCCTCTTCCTCCTCCTCCTCCTTTTCTTCTTCCACCACCTCCTCCTCCTCCTTCTCCTCTTCTTCCTCCTTTTCTTCTTCCACCACCTCCTCTTCCTCCTTCTCCTGTTCTTCCTCCTCCTCCTCCTCCTTTTCTTCTTCTATCACCTCCTCCTCCTCTTCCTCCTCCTCCTCCATGTCCTCCCCTCCTCTTCCTCTTTCTCCTTCCCCCTCCTCCTTTTCTTCTTCCTAGCTGGCTGATCCAGGGCTTCTGTCACCTATCACACAGAGTGGGCATTGCCTCGTTGACCTGCCACCAGCCTCAGCTTAGGGACATCCCCCTGGTCTCTGATTGGGGAATGGTATGTCCAGGATCTTGGTGAGCAAGGATTTCTGACCTCCAGGAATCTGTGACACCCCACACGTGAAATCTGCCTCGAGGACAGGGCAGGCTCCCTGGCTGTAACCTTTCACCTCATTTTGGGGTTGTGAAGAATGCCCAACACCTCCTTTGGCTGGGGGATCCCTTGTCCCCACTGGCGGGCTGCAGGGTGAGGGTAAACTGAGGCATAGAAGATGCTTGGGGTAGAGGGAACCTGTCTAAGTGCTGGGACACCTAGGGACAGTTTCTTTACCTCTCTGGGCCTTCTTTCAGGATATGACCTGGGAATCACAATGGCGAACAGGAAATGTCAACTAACGTGTTAGAGAACTTAGAATGGGATTCACCCAGAGGACTGAGCCAGGGTCTCAGGAAGGTGGCAAGTTCAGGCACCTAATTACCCAGTGCTGGTGTACTAGTACTTAGCAACCTAGCCCTTAGCACTCTATGAAGTGTTAGTGCCCAAGTACCAAAGCCCAGCTGAGGGGCTCCTTCTGGTGTTTCTGGCCTTATATCCGGTGAGGCCCAGGCCTTCTGTTCTGGGAGCTTGATGGGGGAGAACCCAGATTACAGCCCAGGAAACTGAGGCCATGGACTGGGCTGGCAGGGTCTCATGACTGGTGACACACAGGCCAGCACATGCTCCTGGCTTGCCATTGGTGGTGAACTACACCTTATGCCAGGGCGGCTTTGGTTATTCTGTAGCCCAGAAGTTGGACTTACAGAGGCCAGCGACTGTGCCGCATGTGGGCGGCTTTAGACCCCTTTTCAGTGTCCACGCTCAGAATAACAGAATCTCGTTCTGTTTTTGTTTTTTGTTGTCCCCCACCCCACCCCCCGCTTGCCCCTGCCCCATAAGACAGTCTTGCTATGTAGCCCTGGCTGGTGTGGGAAATATTGTGTATACTCTGCTGGTCTGCAACTTGTGGCCATCCTCCTGCCTCTACCTCTAGAGTGCTTGGATGACAGGTGTGCCACCATGACCTCATGAAGATATCAGAATTTGGGAGCTGGAGAGATTGCTCAGCAGTTAAGAGAAC
Organism: Mastomys coucha; assembly: GCF_008632895.1. Lineage (NCBI taxonomy): Eukaryota > Metazoa > Chordata > Mammalia > Rodentia > Muridae > Mastomys > Mastomys coucha. Next base: position 1,245,942 of record NW_022196910.1, on the reverse strand, counting down.
TGATTGCTCTTCCAGAGGTCCTGAGTTCAATTCCCAACAACCACGTGGTAGCTTACAAACATCTGTAATGGGACCTGATGTCCTCTTCTTGGTGTGTCTGAAGACAGCTACAGTGTACTCATATAAATAAAATAAATAAGTAATTCTTTTTTAAAAATCAGAATTTCAGCCAGGCATGATGGTGCATGCCTTTTATCTCAGCACTCAGGAGACAGAGGCAGGTAAATCTCTGAGTTTGACACCAGCCTGATTTACAGAGTGAGTCCAGGGCAGCCACAGCTACACAGAGAAATCCTGTCTGAAACAAAATTATTATTATTATTATTATTATTTTGGTTTTTTGAGACAGGGTGTCTCTGTATAGGCCTGGCTGTCCTGGAACTCACTCTGTAGACCAGGCTGGCCTCAAACTCAGAAATCCGCTAGCCTCTGCCTCCCAAGTGCTGGGATTAAAGGCATGCACCACTGCCCAGCTCCAAATTAGTATTATTAACAATAATAGTAATAGTAATTTGGGCACAGGCAATGACATGGCTGAGTTAGTAAAGGCATCTCTGTGAGAGACCCACACACGACACCTATAGGAAATGCAAGGTGCAGAAGCCACGAGGATTCCTGAGCCTGCGTTCTGCTAGCAAAGTCTAATATGCCCAGCTTTCTGTCGTGGTGTCCTCCTGAGCTCTGAACTTGTTCCACAGCTGCTCTGAGCCTGGCATCCCGCCCCCCCCCCCCCCCCCCCCCCCCAAGCAAGATCAGGCAGGATCAGAAAATTGAGGTGCTGAGGCCCAGCCAGGCTCCTTCAGAGAAAAGAGGTGGATCTTGCACCCCAGGGCCTTGGCTTCGGGGAAAGGAAGCGGGTATTTCATGCAGCCTGGCAGGGCAGGAGACAGGAGCATCTTCAGAGAAAACGGCCGGAAGTGCAGAGGAAGCTGCTGGCCAGATGGGGAAGTCAGAGTCTTACCTCACCCGGGCTCCCTCAAACTCACTATGAGGCCTAGGAAGACCTGGCTAGGTTTGGGCTTTAGAAGAGAGCAGGGTGGGGGAAGGTGGAAGGAAGATGGTGGGGCTCACTGCCAGAGCCAGGAAACAATTACCTCATGTTTGATCTTGTATATGAAATCTAAATGTGAAAATGGTGTGTGTGGGGCAGTTCAGAAGAGGGAAGGAGTCAGAACCCGGAATAAGAACAGGTCAAGCAAGGAAGGAACACAGGCTACTACAAAGCTCACAAACCTGTTACACATGCAGCAACAAAAGCAGTGGGGGAGGAGCTGAAAGATGGTTCAACAGGGAACCTCATTTGTCACTAGAAGGACACCGTTTTGATTTCAAGCTTCCAGACTAGCTCCAGGAAATCCACCATCTCTGGCCTCAGAGGGCACCTGCCCAGAGGTGTAGCCTGCCTAGAAGCCCCCAGTGAGAGTCTGGGGCGTGGTCAGGGGTAGGGCCCCGCCTAGAAGCTCCCAGTGAGGAGCTGAGAGCTTGGGTAGGGCCTTTGCCTGCATGAGGCCTTGTGTGTGTCATCCCTTGAAGTACAGAAAAACACCTTGGGAGTGAAGAAAGGTCATGGTGACTGCAGCCTGTGGGGAGCAGACAGATGGCTTCCCATCCTGGACACCTGTTGGTTAACTCGGCCCCCACATCCCACTGGCTGGCCTGGTGTAGTCTCACATGAACAAGAGCAAGTTTCTTTTCCATCTTGAGCTTGGAGTTCTTCCCAGAATGATAAATTCCGGTGAAACTGAGTGGGTGCATTCTTAGGCCGTCAGCAGGACAGCATTCCATAACCCTTTCCACAGTAAACCCTGCTGGCTCCTGGAGAGTGCGTGCGTGCGTGTGTGCGTGTATGTGTGTGTGTATTTGTGTGTGTATATGTGTGTGTATGAGTGTATGTGTGTGTGTTTGTGTGTGTATGTGTGTGTGTATGTTTGTGTGTGTATATGTGTGTATGTGTGTATGTGTGTGTGTTTGTGTGTGTGAATGTGTGTGTGTGCGTGCGTGTGTGTATGTGTGTTTGTGTGTTTGTGTGTGTATATGTGCGTGCGTGCATGCATGCGTGTGAGTGTGTGTGTGTTTGTGTGTGTGTATGTGTGTGCGTGTGTGTGCGTGTGTGTATATGTGTGTGTGTGTGTGTGTGTTTGTGTGTGTGTGTGCGTGCGTGTGTGTGTGTGTTTGTGTGTGTGTATGTGTGTGTGTATGTGTGTGTATGTGTGTGTATGTGTGTGTGTGTTTGTGTGTGCGTGTGTATATGTGTGTATATGTGTGTGTATGTGTGTGTATGTGTGTGTGTGTTTGTGTGTGTGTGTGTGTGTGTGTGTGTGATCACGCGCACACACTCCGTGTTCCTTCCTACATGACCCTTCCCTTCACAGGGAGGGTTTTTTCCCTCATCTCTTTGGATTCTCATCATCAGCCTGTATCCTCAGGTAGTGTGTTAATTCCATTTATCACTGTTAATTCCATGCAGTGATAAATGACCCTGAGAAAAAACAACAAAGAGAAAGTTTATTTGGTTGTGGGGTTTGGTCTGTCACTGAAGTTGTCAAGGCAACAGAAAACTGAAGCAACCATCAAGGCCGGTCCTCTACTCTGTTTATCCCTTTTCATACAGTTCAGGGCCTAGCCGCATGAGAATGGTGCTGCCCACACTAGCCACATAGAGGATGGTACTGCCTGTGGTGGGCTGGGGCCTCCCCATGTCAGTTAATGTCATCAAGAGGATCAATCCAGCTGGGCAGTGGTGGCGCTCGCCTTTAATCCCAGCTCTTGGGAGGCAGAGGCAGGTGGATTTCTGAGTTTGAGGCCAGCCTGGTCTACAGAGTGAGTTCCAGGACAGCCAGGGCTACACAGAGAAACCCTGTCTGGAAAAAAAAAAAAGTTTATTACTGGTAGGAGACTTCAAACCCAGCTCTTGGGATACATGAGCAAGCAGGTCTCCATGAGATCAAGCCCATGCTAGTCTATGAAGTGAGTTCCGCGTCAGCCAGCAAAGCAAAAGGAGACCTTGCTCCAGAAAGGTTTTTTTTTTTTTTTTAATTTTTCATTTATTTATTTGTGTATGAACCAAATGAGCTTATTGGGGCTGCTTAGAGGAGCCTGGGTGATTGGGGAACTAGTCACCTGACAGCCCGCCAGGACATGGGTGAGGACAGCAGAGCTGTGTGGCTGGGGTGGGGTGGGGTGCCATCCATTTTGCTCTACCATTGTTTCTTGCTCACAGAAACCCTGAAGCTGAGCTTTGTAAATGTCTTGCAAGCACAAATTGAGCCTGAAATGTGTAATTTCCTTAATGTCCCCATGCAGAAAGGAAACATACATAGCTAGGAACAGGACGACAGGGAAAGCTGGCCCAGGAGTGTCACCCCTGTCCCTTCTCAACCTTCTAAGAGGAAACTGGAGGACTACAGTAGGTCTTGTTAGATTTGGGGAACAGCTTATGATTATTCTGGGTTGCCTTACTTCAATCCTGTTTCGGGAGCTGTCATACCTTCCCTGTGTGGATCCACACATGTGGTAGGGACCATGCTGGATCTGCAGAGGTGGGGCTGGCATTCTGAGTGGCACCCAGCATGGCTCATAGCTCAGCCTTGGCTTGGCGTGTTTGTGTGTGTGGGCCAGTGTCTTCTGCAATCTTTCTTCTCATTGTTTATTGACACAAGGCCTTTAATAGAACCCAGAATTTGCCAATTGGGTTAGACTGGCCAGCCAGTTAGTCCCAAGGATTTGCTCCTACCCACTCCCCAGTATTGGGGTACAGTGTGTCATCATGTGTGGTTTTCAACTTGGGTGCTGAGGATTTGAACTCAGGCCTTTATGTTTGCATACAAGCACTTAACCCATTGATGTCTTGTGAGGATCATCACCTGTGGGGTGGGCTGCCCCTCTCTTTCAGTTACTCTTGATGTATGAGGACCAGAGTGCACAGGAGGTATACTGTGGCCTTGAGGTTGGGAACTCGGGTGGCACAACTGTCCAAGAAATGGCCATCATGCCACTAGAGGCAGGGATCCCCAGTGGGGCAGCTTGCCTGAGTGGCCTATACTCCTGTAAGGAATCTCAAGAAACTCCCTGGACCATGTCAGGTGTGGTGATGCACTCGGGCGTTCCTGCACCACAGAGAGTGAGTCCTGGGACAGCCTGAGTTAGACAGAGAAAACAAATAAAATACCTTCAGAAAAATTATTAATAATAATTATTAATAATAATAGAGCCTCGCTGACTTAGGAAGCTGTGCTGAATGAAGCCTGTCTCTGGTCTGTCTGTGCCCTGCTTGGGGTCATAGACAATGCCCTTCTTCTTTCTCTTTCTTTATCTCTCTCCCTCTCTTTAAGGTGTGTGAGTGTTTGCCTGCATGTGTGTCTGTGTACCTTGTGCATGCAGTGCCCGAGGAGGCCAGGAGAGGGCGTTGGTTTCCCTTGGAACTGAGCCACCAGGTGGGTGCTGGGCCAGGAACCCAAGTCCTGTGGAAGAGCAGCCAGTGTTCTGGTGCTCTTACTGTTGAGTCATCCCTCCAGCCTTGAGTATAGCCTGTGCACATTGTAGTACAAAAAGAAACCAACATGCCTGTCATGCTATGTCGTCCTCCCCTTATTCCTTAGAGACAGTGTCTCTTGAAGCCTAGGATGGCAGCCAGCGAGCCATGTAGAACCACCGGTCCCCTTTGCTGTCCCCTTCGCCCTGTTTGCTTGTTTAACTGTTTTCAATTCAATTACATGTGTGTCTGTGAACACGTCTGTGTCTGTAGGTGCCTTGGGGATTCCAGAAGGGCACATCACATTCCCCTGCTGCTGGAGTGACATGTGGGCTCTGCGAAACTAATTTGGGTCCTCTGCAAGAGCAGCCAGTACTCAACTTCTGAGCCAGCTCTCTAGCTGCCTCTGCCCCATTTTGTTTCTGTTTTTTGAGGCCTTAATCTCACAACAATCCTCTTGCCTCCAGCCCCTGAGCACTGAGGTGACAGGCTTGAGCCCCCACACCTGTCCAGTAGACATTTGTTTACATTTCCCCAGCAACAGCCATGGTGATCCAGAAGGCCCAGGATGATCCAGAAGGCTCCCCACCGGGTTCTTTGCCTCTATTAAATGGACCAAGCCCCAGGCTCTTTTATTTAGATGTAGGTGTGTGTGGAGGGATGCTGTCCTGTTGTTCACATCCCTCACCCAAGGGTCACCTGTTGTCTAGGGACTCCCATTGTTCGCCTCTGTGCAAAGCTGACTTCACTCAGCGTGAGTCACCCCATGCTAGCAGTGCTCCTTGCCATGGCTGAGTTTCATCCTCTGGTATGAGCATGTTGTTTCCTTTCTCTGTTCACCTGTGACCGAATGCCTGAGATGCTTCCAGCTTTTGTCTCTCGAACCAGTGCCACTCAGAACATTCCTTTAAAAGAAACATTTCTCTTGCTTATAGTTACTTTGTACTATGTTTGTGTGCAGTACCCTCAGAGGCCAGAGGGGGCACCAGATTCCCCTGGAGCTGAAGTCATAGGAGGTTGTGAGCCGCCATGTGGTTGCTGGGAATCAAAGGTGGGACCTTAACTGCCAACCCACCTCGCCAGCACCAGAGACCCATTCTGTAGCTCAGGCTATCCTTGTACTCCAGATCATCCTGCCTCAGCTCCCCGTGTGTCGTCCCTGTGTCTCTGTCTTGTGGCTACGATCTGCTTCTATCACAGGAAAGCTTACACAGAGCCCTTTAGGACCTTTAGGGTCTCTGAGAAGCTGTTCTGGATGGTGTGTGGGACTTCAGAGCCTATGGGTGCATGGCCTGTGATTCACACACATTAGCTTGGTTCAAGGATGTGGCTGCCGTTGTCTCATACACACCAGACACTTCTGGAAACCTGCTCTGTTCTTTTTTGTTTTCTCCTGAGCCTTCACTGTCCCAGGGAAGGCTGGCTCTATTTGAGGGTGGGGTTGTCACTGATATCTCACAGTGTACAGGATAGCTTTCCACTTACAGAGCAGAAGGGAACCCTTGTGCAAAGCAGAGCATAGGAATCTATCCTCCCCTCCTCCTCCCACCCTGGAACCCTGGACCACTGCCCAGGTGAGTCTGTCAGTGGTCCCTCAGACACAACCACAGGCCACAGTAAGTGGTGGCTGAGTTAATAACACACCCTTTCTAGCCGGCTCTCCCTCCCGCCTCACTGTCCGTGTTCACCCTGGACCGTGGGTCAGATAAATGTCTGCCTCAAGTTCAGGCTCCATGGCAGCCAGGTATGGTGGCTGCTATGAGCTCCCACTCATCTTATCTGCACCCTCAGATCTGTGACGTGTCATCTCCCAAAGGAGAGGAACTTTGCTGAGGGTTCTAAGCTGGGGACCGTCCCGGATTATCCAGAAATTGCTGTCATCAGTCTGGTCCTCAGAAGGAGGCAAGTAGGTGAGAGGCAGACAGATTGGAAGACACTGCACTGCTGGCTCCAAAGGAGGGGGATGGGGCTGCAAGCCAAGGGATGCAGGGCCCCTGGCTACTGTGAGGGAACAGCTGCAGGTACTCCCTGGACTGTAGCTGCATGCCTGGACTGCAGCCAAGGGATGCCTGTGGAACCTCTGATCGCACAGCTGTTTAGGAATAAAAGGTCTCCTGTCTTTTATGGTGCTAGAATTGAACCCAGGGCCTTTGCACATGTGATGTGAGTTTTCTTTCACTGAGCCATGTTCTGAGCCCCTTACTGGGTGACTCTAGGCAAGCATACAGCATGCCTGTCGAAAAACAAAACAAAGGCCAGGGTGGAGCACAGCGGGTGGAGCTCTCACACAGTGTGAACAAAGCCCTGGCTCCTACCCTTAGCACTGCCAGCCATTCTGGCCACACCTGTCATCCAGTACTCTGGAGTTAGAGGCAGGAAGGTCAGGCTAGCCCGAACTGTACAGTGAGTTCGAGGCCAGCCTGGACTAAGTGAGATGCTTTTCTAAAACAAAACAGTTCAATGAGCAGACCTACAGTCTACCCGGCCTGAGCCTCACTCCTCCCTCATTTCAGGTGTCCAATGGAGCCCTTGAGGAAGGGGGTGTGGAAGGCTGGCCACCATCCCTCACATTACCTGAGCTATTCCAGGCTAGGGAGAGAAAAGGACTTTAGAGTCGAGGCAAAAGGAAAAGCCAGGCTTTTATTAAGGAGGTTTCGCGCTCCTGTGACCTCATTCCACACAATACTAACAATGGGAGAGTGGGCGTGGCACACAGATTTTTTTTTTTTAATTTTTTTAAATCAGAAATAAAAACCAACTAGCATCACAAAGCAGAGGGAAGGAAGAGGAGCCAGCCCTGGAGTCTGATGGGGGAGGAGCCAGCCCTGGAGTCTGATGGGGGAGGAGCCAGCCCTGGAGTTGGGGCAGAAATGAAAAGTGCCTTGTGACATCTGGCCAGTGTGTATGGCTTCTGTGTAGGATGCACCTCCATGCCCACCTTCCTTCTCTTTAGGTTGGAAGTCCCTCCTAGGTGGCTCAAGATGCAATAGGTCTAACAGTTTTGGTTGTTTTGTTTTGTTTTTAGATGGTGTCTCTATAACCCTGGCTGCCCTAGAACTCACTCTGTAGCTGAGGCTGGCTTCCAATTCACAGAGATCCCCTTGACCCGGCCTCCCAAGTGTTGGGACTGAAGGTGTGGGCCACCAATCTTGGCTCCTGATTGGTCTGTTGTGTTCTGGTTTCTCTAAGCGTCTCTAAGATGAGGCAGGACTGCAGTGGTTAGGAGGGCACACAAGGACTATTGGGGCCCACAGTCCATCCTAGTCCTACCTTCCCTGGGGACAAGAGGTCACTTTGTCCTTGGCCTGTCAGTCACCTGGGGAGGGGGCACTGGAGGTGTGGGCAGAGATGCAGATTTGAATTTTTGTCCCAGAGGTGAGAAACAAAAAGCTGTGACCAAACACAGCAAACACAGGCTGGCCAGGCGGGCATCTGCTGCCTGCAACCTCCCGAGGGAAGCAGTTGAGAGAGAGAGAGAGAGAGAGAGAGAGAGAGAGAGAGAACACTGCATGAGACATGGTCTCATGTAGCCCAGGCTAGCCTTGAGCCCATTATGTAGCTGAGGAAGACCCTGAAGTCCTGATCTTCCTGCCTTCACACCCCCAGTGCCCATGCCTGGTTTCTGGGAGCTTGGGGTGGAACCCAAGTTTCTAGCACGCTGGGTAGGTGCTTTGCAAACGTGCCTTCCTCTCCCCTTGCCAGTGCAGCTGGGGACACACATCCTGAGACCTGGTTCCTAGCCTAATGCAAGGTGGCTGTAGTTTTGGAGGGAAACTGGCTTTTCTGATTCAACCACAGGTTCTGAGAGCCAGGCTCACCAAAGTCCCTGGGCCTCTCTTACCAGTAATGGGGAGCCGATGCACTGGAGGAGCCTGACCCTTGGTCTGTGCTCTCTGGGACCCAGCCCATGGAGAGGGAAATGGGGGGTGGTACCCCTCATAGCACCTGCAGTGTCTCCCCTTAGTCACACCCCAGACTTCTTTTCCTGTTTCCATCAAATGGATTTGGGGGAGCCTGACTCCTCGCCCTGTTCACTCTCCCAGGGGCGACTGCCCAGGGATCAGCCTGGCACAGGCTTTTGGAAGCAGAGTTCCACCAAGGCTACAGGGAATCGCTGGACTGGCTTCATTTCTGCTGTTTGCGCCCATACTGATCTGGCAGGAGAAAGAGGCAGCTGGGGTCTCCGGTGCTTAGGATGCCTTTGTGTATGGCTGCAGACCATGCCGGTACACCCAAGCCGAATCCTCCCTATACTCGCCACTGTCACTGTCACAGACAGAGGGTATGTTATCTTCAGTCCAATCCAATGCCAGGCATGCAAGCACAGGCCCTGTCATGTAGGTACTCTGGAGACAGAGGCAGGAAGATCTCCAGTTCCAGGCCAGCCTGGACTCTAGGGCTCTGCTCACAAAACAGAAAGAGAAGAGGCCTGGCTCAGGGGTGGTAGAGTGCTGTCCAGAACTACCAAGGGTCTAGGGGCGTGGTCAGGGTGGAGCCCCACCTAGAATGCCCCAGTGAGGGGCTGAGGTCTAGGTCAGGAGTGGAGCCCCGCCTAGAATCCCCCAATGAGGGAGTGCAGAGCAGGGCTACAGTCCCCACACTGAGGGACTTGGGTTCTGGCTAGTTAAAAAAATAGTTTGATCCAGGAAAGTGGAAGGGGGATCTGGAGCCACTCAGTCATGATGTGGGATGGAGAACCCCAACACTTCTCATTCACCTCAAGATAATTAAATCTGCATTTCTGCCCACACAACCAACTGGGTAACTGGGAGAAAAATGGAGAGCCACCAATGACCACATGGATCTCAGGTTTAGGAGATAAGATTACACACTCCTCCATACCAGCAAGTGCTTCCTGTGAATGGAGACCCAGGTGCCTGTTTCTGGGACGGGCCGTGTCTCTGGAGAAAGGGCGTCACTGTGCACAAGACAGGAGCACTCGGGAAGGACCCTGGGCAGCACAGTGTGCATTGTGTGTGCTGCATGTGTGTGGAGCCAGGGGCCAAGGCTGGGTGTCCTCCTCTGTTTGGAGTTTTACTGACAGCTAGGATGGCAGGTCCCTCACGCCCTGGGGATCCTTCAGTCCCAGCCTTCTGAGTGCTGGAGTACAGCCTTGTGACATGGCCCCTGTGACACGGCCCCTGTGACACGGCCCCTGTGACACGCCCCTGCATGCTTTCTGTGGAACCTGAGGATTGCAACTAGGGTCCTCACACTTGCAAGATGTGCCATTCACCAACCAAGCCCTTTCCCCAGGCCAACTAAGGGGAGCTTTAAAAATCAGCCACAGTCGTGATTCGTGATGGAAAGGGGTGGGGGCAGCGAGGCTAACGTCTCAGTTAGGCCAGGCTAGCCTCAGTTAGACCAGGCAGTCAGAGCTCTACCGAGGGTCATAAACTCCAGCTAGGCCAGAAGGATCCGGGCTTTCACGGTGGTTTCTGTTCCTTTAGAATTCAAAGTAGGAGGGATTCAAATATTTTTCTTACAGGAAAAAAAAAATTGGACAATACCTTCAGGGTGGGGAGAAAGAGAGGGAGGGGGAGGGAGGGGGAAGAGAGAGAGAAAGAGAGAGCTAGAGAATTATGCAAGGCTTTTTGTCTTTGAATGGATTCTCAGAGGCCGGCACACCAACCAGCAAAGGATCATTCCGGGCATGCTGCTCACAGTAGCTCATCAGTTCTGACGAGGCCTTGGAGACCTGTGGAGCACAAGGGGAGAAAGGAAGGGTCAGACGGGACAGATAGCCACAACAGTCACAAGGTAGGGAGAGCCCCGAGGGGGCCACACACACTCTGTGGTACACATGCTGTGGAATATTACACAGCCATGATAATGAATGAGGCTCTGACACAGGCTACAACATAAAGGGAGTTTGAGGAACTTGTGTTCAGCGAGAGAATCAGACACAGAAACCACATAGTATATCCTCACTCCATGATAAGATATTTCTACAATGAACGAATCCAGAGATAGGAAGTAGATAAATGGCTGCTAGGGAATGGGGTGAAGTGATAGGCTCTGTTTAGAGGTCTTTGTGTGGGATTATAGTCCTGGAAGACCATGAGGAAGTCTAATAAGCATTGTGAACACACAAAATATCATCCACAGGGTGGAGCTCAGCTGGGAATCCCGGGGGGGGGGGCATGGTCATGGATAGAGCTCCTCCTAGAATCCCCCCCAATGAGGAGGCTGGGGGCGTGGCTTAGTGTACAAATGTTCCATGTTCAGGTAACCCTCTGGGTTCCCTGACTATTCTACGTGGTGGCTCCTCCCTGACCATGCCCCCTGCCCCCTTTTCTTTATTTACTACACAGATCAAACAGTTTTCTTTTGATTTCATCCTTTTTTTCTTTTTTGGTTTTTCGAGACACGGTTTCTCTGTGTAGCGCTGGCTGTCCTGAAACTATAGACCAGGCTGGCCTCTAACTCAGAAATCCGCCTGCCTCTGCCTCCCAAGTGCTGGGATTAAAGGTGTGCGCCACCACCGCCCGGCTGATTTCATCTTTTTGAAATGGAATGTTTTGTTTCATTTTCTTGTCCTTGCAAGAAAATAAAACCTTGCCAAACGGTGGAGGCAGCTAGACACCCATCTGCGCCTTTTCTCTGTGTATACCTCCCGCTCGCATCTGTGGTAACCAGAGGGAGACACTCGGAACCGGTCTCATGTGGAAAGCCACGTTCAGCCCAGGCTCGGTCCCGACAGAGCAGCTGTGGCTCGCTCTCAGGGGCCTGAGTGCGTGTCCCTGGTTACATAGCTAGAATCTATGGCTGAGGACAGACGTCCACTCATGGGGTTCCCCTCATCCCGACCCCCTGACGCAGCTCACCTTGATGCGTTCAATCCCAGCTTCAATGCGGAGCTGCTCCACCAGCTTTCGGGCCTGGGCAACGTTGTTAGTACCTGACATCATCAGCCATGAGCGTGGACCTGGCGTCTAGAGAGCTGGAGGACAGAGATATGGCGTGAACCTGCTGCTTAGATCCTGTGAACCCTGACCCCTGACCCCACTGGCCTCTCAGAGTAAGCGAAGCAGCACTGGCCGATGTCCATCCCTGCGGTCGGGGTGGCAAGGGACAGCAGCCACTGTCAACTCAGTGTCATCCCAGCCTCGCCCCGGGTCCCTCTCTTAGCCAGGCATACAACCGGTCTAGAGAACTGTGACCGGAAGGCCCAGGCCCAGGGGCTGAGGATAATTCAACTAAAGATTGTCTAGGATTCAAGCAGAGGCCCCGATATTCCCAGTGGCCTGGGTATAGCCTGGGCTACCTAGGTGGACAGGGCAAGCGAGATATGAACTCCTGGGGAAGCTACCACTGGAGGGACTCTTCAGACAGTCCAGGTGGTGGAGGGGGCTCAAAAGAAGTGACTCCCTCCTGCTGAGCCACACCCAGCTCCTCATTTACATTTATTTATTTATTTACTTACTTATTTAGTTAGTTAGTTAGTTAATGTTGGGGGGTTGGAGAGCATGTGGAAGTCAGAGGACCGCCTGCAGAGGTCTGTTCTCTCCGGGGATTGAACCCACCTTGTTAAGCCTGGCAGCAAGTGCTTCACCGGCTGAGCCCTGTCAGCGGTCCTAAAACTTTAATGTTTAAAAATATCTGTACATGCATGCCTGTTTGCATGTGCGCGAGGGTGGGTGTGTGCAACACTTTTGCATGTATTACAGCACCCGTGCAGAGGTCAGACAAGTCGTAGGAGCCTGTTAACTTCTTCCATGTGGTTCCTTGGAGCACCATAGGTCGTCAGTTTTTTCTGTAATCACCTTTTCCAGCTGAGCCATCTTGGCAGCCCTTGCCTGTAGTTTTAGTAATGCTCAGTGGAATGACCTTATATTTTTTGTTGCAGCTTGCCATGAACAGACAGCAAATTTTGTTTTGTTTACTTTTGAGACAGAGTCTCCCTGTGCAGCTCAGGCTGTCCTGGAACTCTTGGCCCTTCTCCTGCCTCAGTTTCTCAAGGTCTGGGATGGCAGGCATAAGCCACCTCATGTAGTTTAACAACGTTCCTAATCAGTTTTCTTTTTTCTTTTCTTTTCTTTCATTCTTTTTTTTTTTTTTTCCGAGACAGGGTTTCTCTGTCTGTAGACCAGGCTGTCCTGGAACTCACTCTGTAGACTAGGCTGGCCTCGAACTCAGAAACCCATCTGCCTCCTAAGGGCTGGGATTAAAGGCATATGTCACCACTGCCTGGCTCCTAATCAGTTTTCTTTTTCTTTTCTTTTCTTTTCTTTTTTTTTTTTTATGTTAACCATTCAGTCACCTTTTATTGAACACTAGTTCTCAGTCAGGGTATGAAGGTTCAGCCAGTGAATTCTTCCTAGGTCAAAGCGGGGCAGGCAGTTATGCTCAGCCATGCAGTGCCCTCTATCATGTCCCCTCTTCAGTAGTACTTGCGTCGCCACTCATATTTGACCTCCTTGTAAGAAATGCAGTAGCTGAAGACCATGTAGACTGCCAGTATCATGTTACTGAACGTTGATGTACTTGTAATACAGGTCATACCCTCTCTGAAATGCTCCTATAGTGCCACTTGGGGGGGAAATCCCACATCAATATCCAGCTCTGTAGCTCTCCAAGTTTAACCTCCCCATGAGCCTCTTCTTCAATGGCAAGAGCAACGCCATCTTGAAGTCCTGGTGTCTGCAGATATCCAGCCTCAAGCAAAGGCTGCTGGGAAGGGAGGGTGTACCCCTGCCCCCTAATCAGTTTTCAATTAATTATCATAACAAAAAAGCCTTCGGCCTGCCTGGCTCCCTGTCCTGTGGGCAGACATCCAGCACATCTCCTGGGGACTGAGAAGCCCGGAGCCTCAGTGTGGGTTGCAGAGAAATCGCTCATCAGGGCTTCCAGGCAGGACGTGGAAACCACATGGACTCCAGCCGAGATTTCTCTTGAGCTAAATATAGTTGGGTAGAAAGAACAAGGACCAGGCCCCTTATGTGTGTGTGTGTGTGTGTGTGTGTGTGTGTGTGTGTGCAGACAGACAGGCACAGGGCATGGACATTTCTGTGTGCATGTGTGTGCGGCTGTGTGCATGCTAAGCCAGGGCTCTACTCAGGAGCCTCGCCTCCAGTCCCTCACTGGGGAAATCCTGGGCAATACTTAATCATGTGTACACACACACACACACACACACACACACACACCTCTGCATATCAACAGTATGGACATGGCTGCATTTGTCCACATATGTGTCTGAGCATGTTTCTGTCTTCCATGATTTTCCTGAGGCACAGTTTTGGCTTTTCATTGTGTCTGCTGACCCTGAGCTGCAGAGAGTTGTGTCACAGCCAGCCCCTGACTCACGCCCCAGCCATGCCCCGCCCCAACACACACAGGTAGTAAGGGAGTCAACAGCAGCCAAAACCTTGAGGTGTGAGTCAGCTAGGCTCACCCCCCCACTGGCAGCTCACCACGAGGCTCAGCATGTGGCAGCCCTGGGGCTTGTGGGTGGAGTGGGGCCTTCAGAGCTCCTGGCAGTGTTCACAGTGACCACAGCTCGGTCTCCCTCCCGGCAGAATAGGAGAACTCAGGGCATTACCTATGGTGACTTGGGATGATGGCCTCGCAGAGCAGCCCTTGCTCTTGGAGAGGTGCTGAGCACCCTGCTAGCGTTGGAAGCCAGGGCTGGGGTTTAGCTCCCCATGTGGAGAGAGATATAATTACACCTCCCGTGTGCTAGGGAAGATGGAGATGGCCACCCCAGGACCAGGCATGGAGGAGACAGAGAGTAGAAGTAACACAGAACTCAGAAAGGCAGGAGATGTGAAGACATTCACCTAGTTACCCAGGATGCTCTGCCTGGTGCCTACATCCGCCACTCCAGCCAGGAGCTAGTTCCCCTGTGACAGCCACACAAGTCTCTGGGAGCCTGAGGGGCCCTGGCATTCTCTTTTTGGTTCCACAAATCCCAAGAGACCCTGCAACCTGGTCACCAGACCAGCTGAGCCCATGGAACACCACATGCCAAGAGGGGAGGGATAGAAGATGCCCCAGGAGCTGGGGTCCCCTGGGCAGATGATTTGGGGGTCTGGTGCGGCAGACCCCCAGGCACTGTACTCAAGCTCAGTGGATGGTTCTGGATGGTTCTCTATGCAGATGAGCAGTGTGGACTGCTTTAGACAGCCCTATCCCAACAGCACTGGGGAGGCAGAGGCCAGCCTGGAATGCATGGCAAGGTCTAAGATAGCCATGACTGCACAATGAGACCCTGCCTCGAAACCCCTAAGTAAATAAGTAAATGATGAAGTGCTCGCTGGCCATGGGAAGACTGAACCAAGAAAACCAGGAGAGACTGGATGGAGCCGTTCACACAGGATGCTCTTAAGGGAGACATGGAGGTGCGTGGCTTTATCCTAGCACTCAGGAGGTAGAGGTAGAAGGATCAGGAATTCAAGCTTATCTTTGACTACTACATTGTGA
>NW_022196910.1:1224993-1230612 GCF_008632895.1 Mastomys coucha | reverse complement strand
AAAAGAAACCAAACAAACAATAAACCAAGTCCTTGGTCTACAGAGAAGCAGGACTGGTGTGGGTTCATGCACGCAGCAGAGAGCTTGGTTCTGTTTGGGGTGGTGCTGGGGATCAACCCTGTGTCTCAGTACACTGGGCAGGCTCTGCTGAGCAAGAGTGCGTGCCTGTGATGGTGAGTTTGCCTGGTGGCGGGTAAGGGTTCAGGAAGAGGGGTCCTGAAGGCTACATGGAAGCAGCGTCCCTGCTTTCTTCCTTCTGCTGATTGGATGACCCTGTCACAAGGGTCACCTACTTTTCTTATTTAAAAGCTTACCAGTGGTGGTGCATGCCTTTAATCCCAGCACTTGGGAGGCAGAAGCAGGTGGATTTCTGAGTTCGAGGCCAGCCTGGTCTACAGAGTGAGTTCCAGGACAGCCAGGGCTACACAGAGAAACCCTGTCTCAAACAAACAAACAAACAAAAACAAAAAACAAAAAAACAAACAAACAAAAAACCCCAAAACATCACCACCACAACCACTAGCAAAAGCCAATAAGACACCTGAGAAAGGGGAGGGTGCACAACGGTGGCCTTTCAGTTGGTTTATCTTGTTTTTGAGACAGGGTTTCTCTGTGCAGTCCTGGCTGTCTTGGAACTCACTCTGAAGACCAGGCTGGCCTCAAGTACACAGAGACCCACCACCTGCTTCTGCCTAAGTGCTGGGGTTAAATGTTTGCCCCACCATGGCCCAGGGAGAGTTACTCTTCTTGGACTCTGATGACAAGATTTCTATCAATGGTGAAAACCTCTTAGGTTCACAGCGGACAGTTTTAGGAGACGTGGTCGTGTAACCAGCCACAGGACACAGGCCATTTCTGTTGCCCTGGCTACTGCACTGCCCTGTGTCCTGACAGCTGACCTCAGTGACCTTGGATCTAGTCTTCATTTCCTTGTAGGTTGAAAGTCCTGGAATCTCACACTACCAAGGTCTGGCCTCCTTCTCCCAGCATGACATTGTGATTCACATACTCACACACTTTGACCTTTCTCATGAGCAAGTAACAGTCCATCAAAGACAGAAGGCACAGGCCAGAGACTGAGCAGGTATTGGTGCCACTGCTGAGCCTTAGAACCCAAGTTCAAGCCCTGGGACCCACAGAGTGGACAATGAGGATGGATTTCCTGAACTTATCTGAGCTCTGTACATATATTGTGGCACACATACACAGACACACCCATATACATATCTACATGTACATGTACATATATGTGTGTATACACACATATATACATATATGTGCACACATAAACACACACATATACATACACATATATACAAACACATACACACACATGCATACACATATTCACACATATATACATACACACATACATATAATACATAAATAAACTTATACACATGCACACACACCATCTCTTTAGCTCCTGCTTTGCTTTTTTGTGACAGTCTCATGTCACCTGGGCTGTCCCCATCACGTAGCAGAGGAAGGCCAGCTCTCTCTGCCTCTGCTGTGCAGTAGTACCTGGTGACACACAGGTTGACTGTCATGTGCTTGTTGGGAGGTTTTACTTTGGCAGGTACAAATTCACAGGCCTGGCCATGTGGACAATAGCCAACCGCGACCTACAGCCCTGTGACCCCTGCCCCTTGACCTCACCCTGGGCCATGGGACATGGTAATGTGCGTGACCACAGGTGGGACCAAGAGAGCAGCAGGGTGCAGGGGTCCCTCGGGGGCAGAGCATGATGACCTGACGAGAGAGAGAGAGAGAGAGAGAGAGAGAGAGAGAGAGAGAGAGAGAGAGCACCACCCACTGTTATGACAAAGGTGACATGTTGCCTGGGGCGAAGTCTGGGTTTGGAGGACTCCCAGATCAGAGAAACCCTGTGACCCCAACATCTCTGAGAGGAGACAAGGTGAACTCTGGTGACTTCACAGCACCAAGAGCTTGATGGGTCAGAGCCACTTCCAACCAAGTCACTGTCATCACCAAAGGCCCTCTGCTAACAGTGCCTGCAGCTCAACTGACACAGCTTGCTCATAGTCCAGTTGGTAAGGTGCTTATAATCAGCAAGGTGCTTGGAGCTCAGTCAATACAGTACCTGTAGCCCAGTGAGTAAGGTGCTTGGAGCTCAGTTGGTAGAGTGCTTGTCGAGCACACAGGAGGCCCTGGAGCCCATCAGATCACCCCGTAAACAGGGTAGAGAATACCCAGCAGAGGATCGGGAGTTCAAGACCACCCTCAGCTACATAGCCAGTTTGTGGCTAGCCTGTGCTACATGAGACCTAGTCACCACAAAAATAAATAATAAAATATATACAAAGTCCCACCTGTGTGGGTACAAGGGAGGAGGCTGGAAGGCGGAGCCCACAGGCAGTGGAGGGATGCTGGCAGGGAGAGCCTCCATCTCTGAACATCGTGTGGGGAGAGAGGACCTGAGCAGCCAAGCCTCCATGGAGAAATATGCGCTATCTAGATCCAGGTCAGGAGTCAGATGCTGCACAGCCTGGAGCAGAGGTGGCTGCAACAGCTGGGTGACCAGCGCTTCCTGCAAATGTGGCCGGTGGGTGGGCCAGTTTGATGCTTTCTATTGAGAAACCACGTGCAGGGCGAGGCCTCTCCTTTGACCTGTCCAGGGGCTGTGTAGGAAAGTCACTCTTACCCAGCTGAGCCCAGGGGGACATGGGGAAAGTCAGGGCCCAAACTGAGCCCAGTGGCCAGGGTGCTTGCAGCTCAGTTGGTAGTGTGCTTAAAGCTCAGTTGCTATAGTGCTGTGGCTCTGTGTTTGCCTGGATGAATGGGGAGGTGGAGGCAGGAGGAACAGGAGTTCAAGGGCATCCTGGACTACAAGTCCTTTCTGTGAGCCAATGGTATTGAGTCACTGCAGACTGCTTATAAATCGATAGAAACATCTCCCCCTGAACTCCCGTTGTATAACTCCATGCAGAGTCCACAGGACGACCCGGTCCCTGGGCACAATGAAGTCCCTGCAGACATGGGTTTGGATAATACTCTGGAATCCCCTCTTTCCCATGCCCCAGATTCAAATTGTGCCTTCTCTAACCAGAAGACAGTGTCTTTGAGTTGGGGTGACGGGTCTACGCTTTACCCCACATCCATGACCTCTTTCTGAGGTGTGTGGACTTTGAGGAAAATGCCTGTAGATCATCACCTTGCACAACCTGGTCAGATGATGAGCTCAGGTCACCTGTTTGTGGATAGAGAATGAAAACATGTTCTGGAATGTGCTGGGGTTGGGGGAGCAATATGGTGTCTCTGGTCACAGCTAGAGACATGGGGAGGACAACTCAGCTGGAAGGGTACTTGTAGCTCAGTGGGCAGTGCTTGTAGCTCAGTAGGGAGTGGTTGTAGCTTAGTGGGCAATGCTTGTAATTCAGTGGGGAGTATTTGTAGCTCAGTGGGCAGTGGCCATAGGTCAGTGGGCTAGGTGCTTGGAGCTCAGTGGGCAGGGTGCTTGGAGCTCAGTGGGCAGGTTGCTTGGAGCTCAGTGGGCAGGTTGCTTGGAGTTCAGTGGGAAGGATGCTTGCCCAGCATGCTGGAGTCCCAGACTCCATGTCCAGCATGGGGCATGGGGTTGCAGAGTTTTCATCCAAGTACTTGGGAGACAAAGGCAGAAAGATCAGGAGTTCAAGGTTATCCTTGTCCACATAGGAAGTTTGAGGACAGCCTCTCTCAGCTACAGGAGATGGCTCAAGCAACAACAACAACAAACAATAATGAAGGGACAGTCTAGGGTGGCGAAAATTTCTGTGACCTGGTTGGTCTCAAACTTCTGCATTGAAGTAATCCTCCTGCCTCAGCCTCCCACGTAGCTTGGAGTTCTTTGTGTGACACTGTCACCAGCTCCTTTGGGTGTGTTTGTGGAGACAGCCTCACTCGGGAGCCCGGCAGACGTGGAACTCTTTATATGTGTACATGTGTAGAAGTCGAAGGGCGTTAGAGAGTTGGCTCTCTCCTTCCAGTAAGTGGGCCTGAGGAGGACTGAATCTGGTCACCAGGCTTAGCAGTAGGTTCCTTCACCACTGAGCCACCTCACCAGCCCTCTTTCCTTTCCTTGCCAGGTGGGGTCTCATATAGCCCAGGCTGGCTTGAAATTCCCTATGTAGCTGAGGATAGTCTTGAACTCCTGACCTGCTGGGATAGACCCAGGGCTTCAGCTGGCCAAGCAAGTGTTCTCCACTGAGGCCAGCACCAGCCATGAGTAACTCCATCCACCCTCTACAGTGCCTCTCTACCCAAATCTGGAGGCTGAGGCAGGGGGATTGTCACAACTTTGAGGCCAGCCCGGAATCATCAGTGAGACCAAGGTTCAAAAGAGAAACAAAACTGGAATGAAATCAATGTGCTGAGTGAACTCAGGCTGGGAGCATTGACCCAGCTCTAGCGATTGAACTCAGGCCCTTTACCTACATGGCTCTCTTCCAAACCCTGCACATCACAGCATTAATTAATGATTGATTGAGACAAAGCTTTTACAGGCACCAGGCTGGCCTTGAACTCACAAAGATGCTCTTGCCTCTAAGGAGATTAAAGGCATGGTTCACACCTGGCTAAATTTTGTTTCTGCAGTACAGTTAGCCTAAAACTCTCGACAATCCTACTGCCTCGGTATCTAAGACCTTGTGTACTTCCAAGAGTGGCCAGAAGGGGGCGTAAGGACCCCCGGAGCATGGAGCCACAGAGGGTTGTTAACCCCACGTGGGTGCTAGGAACCGAACCTGAGTTCAGTAACTGCTGGCCTATGACCCCAGGCTACAACGACTCTAAAGTAGAACTGAGAGGTCATTAACGCCCCCCACCCCCATCCACTTTAGGAAACAATGACATTCAAACCCAAAAATGCTGGGGAACCTGTGGATGCCAGGCATAGCTCTCATAGCTGGGACACTGCCACTCCCACAGGCTGGGAAAACACAGCCGCCCCTCCCCTCCCGCAGTCTTCTCTGCTGCTGAGAAAGTCCCAGGCCAGCTCGAAATCCTGTGTCAGGGGACCGGAATGTGGGGAATGCTGGGGAAGGAGGGGTGGGGAAGACAAGGGTCCCCAGCTGGGGGAAGGAAGCCAACCCTGGGGAGGTCTCAGCTGCGAAGACACCCGCCTCCCTCCCCGCAGGGCCTGGATCTGGGAATGGGAGGGAACTGGGCTGTGTGTCGCTTTCCAGTGCAGGAGCCAGAAACCGGCAAACGAAAGGATTCTTTAAGATCACAGCCTCGGGCTGGTGTGGTCCCAGGGACTCCCTGGTGCCCCCTGTGCCAGCCCCACCCCACCCCCGCGTGTTCTTGAAGGAATGAGACGGAAGTGGCTGGAGATGGGGACTCCAACCTTCGCACCACAGAAACCGAGCTTGGTCGCCAGCTTCTGCCGGCAGAGGCAGGAGGATGGAATTCAGGATCACCCAGAGTGAATGTGAAGCCAGCCTGGACTACATGAAACCGTGTGTGTGTGTGTGTGTGTGTGTGTGTGTGTGTGTGTGTGTGTGTGTGTGCGCGCGCGCGCGTGCGTGTTTAAAGATTGGATTGGAAATGAATTCTGTCTAATTCAGGAAGAAAAATTAACGTCCATACTAGGTCGGGTGAAGGTTGGAGGTGAAGGTTGGG
>NW_022196910.1:1214455-1224956 GCF_008632895.1 Mastomys coucha | reverse complement strand
GCTGGACCTGGGGGATTCTAGGCTGTATCTAGGGTGAGAAGAGTGGAACCTGTCCTGGATCACCCATACAACCCCTCACCGCGGGGTTCTTGGCCGGACTCTTCCCTGACCACGCCCCCCTTTTACTGCTTATTTTGAAACAAGGTGTCCCTAAGCTGCCCTGTCTGGCCTTGAACTCAGTTTTTCTCCTCAGCCTCCTAGAGCACCATGTTTCACTCCTGTCTTCCTGTCAACATCCAAGAATCTGGCTCACTTTTCCCTCCGTGGTTTCTCGTTCTGCCTGCCAAAAAAAAAAAAAGTTAAGAAATAAGTGGAAAACAAACACAAAACACAACAAAACCGCGAGGCCGGATGGGCAGGAGGCAGACGCAGGACGTCTGTTCGCTCTCAGCACACGGTGTTCAGAAAGGAGCTGTGTTTACAGAGCCCAGATCAAAAGCCAAACAAACCAGGCTGACATGCTGCGGCTGCGCACAGAGCCTGGCTGTAGCCCCCTGCACCTGCGCAACCTAACACGCACCGCTGTATACAAAAACAGTCTCAGCCATGATTACACACCACTGTATACACAGGGGTTCCAGTGATGACTCCACACCACCATATATACAAGTGTCTTGAACACGGTTGCATGCCAGCAGTACACACCAGGACTTTGGTGATGACTGCATGTCCCTTGGGCATGTACACAGGAAGGAGCCCAGGATTTGGGGAGGTGGGAGAGGAGGACGGATTTCAAGTTGCTGGGTCACATGATTAATTGTGCTTGGTTTGGCTTTTTTTTTTCTTTCGGAAATTGCCAAACTGCCTTCTATGGCAGCTGTTCCGTCTCCTCTCCCCAATTTAGTTGTGCAACTGTTTGCACTGCTCTTTTGGCTTCTCCTAGCCTGTGTTCATTCCGTGAGTCCTGGCCTAGGGGCTCCCTTATGGGGTGACTGTGACATTTGGGGAGCCCCTTGAACAGAGTGGGTACAGGTCCCATAGAGAATGCTATAGAACAATGTCCCTAGCACCCAGAGGGGTCTCAGCTTGGCTTAGTCTCCACAGAGAAGGTGATGGTCACAGCAAGATGCTGCCCTTGGCCTTGAGCAAGTCCCCGAAGGGCTGCTGCGATAGGGACCCTCGCTGCATCCCCTGACCCCCAGCAGGCTTTTCTGTCACAGCGGACACAAGAGAGGGCTGAGAGCCACAGACAGAGGTTGACACCCTCTGTCCAGCCAAAGGAATACAGGCATGCTGGGATTCCCTGATGAGCCCTCCCTGGTGAGCCCTTCCTAGGATGGGTGGGCCAAGCCGGTAGCCTCTCAGGGTCACGGTGTGGGGCCGGCCACGTGAGAAGAGTGTGTGACCTCACAACAGGGGAGGGGGTGTATTTCCGAGGGAAACCAGTGACCCAGATGAAAAACACATCTTGTGACTCTCTGTCAGCCGTGGCCCCTTTGTTCACAGAGTAAATGGGTCCCTGTGTGGCTATATTTAGAAAAGCGCCAAAGAATAGTCATGAGTAAAATGTCCACGAGAGGCAAAAACAGACAGTCCAGGCAGGCCCTGCGCCCAGCACAGAGCCCCAAAATGAGCTGACTTGTGCTAACAGTGATGGGGCTGTCACCTTAGTGACTGGAACTGGAAAGAAAGGGCCACTGTTTACCCATCCGGCACTCTGAGGGCAGTGGGTGGTGGCCTTTGGTCCCCTCGGCTGTTTGTGCGCGCGTGTGTGTGTGTGTGTGTGTGTGTGTGTGTGTGTGTCTGTGTGTGTGTCTGTGTGTGCGTGTGTGGAGAGGGTGGCCATGATCATGTGAGAGTTTGTAACCTTGGGAATGGGGGCTGGGCCAGAACACACAGCCCCGTGGCTCCCGTCACCCACTCTCGGCTTCCCGGTCCTGAGGAAATGCTGTCACCCTGGATCCATGCCAGGGTACAGGGCAGCCCTGGTCTCGTGAGCCTGTAGCTCCTGGGCTGAAGGGAGGGAGGGCTGGTTGGAGAGAGGAGAGGGTGGTGTGGGGACTCAATGAACTCCTATAAGTGCCACTAAAAACTTTCTGTCTTTCCGCAGCCTCTGGGATATTACTTTTTTTCCCACAATCACAGAAATACCTTCAAGAAATTTTGACAAAGTACTTAGCTTGGTAGTGCTGGGCATCAGAGCACAGCACAGCTTCCCTGGGTACTAGCCCCAGGTGGGAAAGATAAAGCCCACAGGGGCTGCTGCCAATCCCAGTATCTACGGGCTTCACCTCCCTTGGCCTGTGGCCCCTTCCTGTCTAGTCAGAGCCATCAGCCTGGAACTTCCTGGTCTCTCTGCCTCTGACCTCTTGTCTTGCTCTGAGGAGAACCATGTGGAGACATTATGCCCTGGATGATGCCAATGGTCCCCAGCTCAGTTTGAAACTACCTGTTATGGGAAGGAACGTGTAGTCCCAGGCCTTAGATTTCACATGTAGAGGTTTACAGAGCTCACCCACCCCCCAACACATTATAGAAGCTGGTATCCAGAGCTGGCACTGGACAAGGGCAGGGACAAACACCCCTGACTCCAGGGAGGTTACTGGCAATCCTGCTTTGCTGGGATGATTCTATCCCTAGATCAATTGTCCATCCCAGGACTGGGGCCCCCACGACCAGGCTTGGTGAGTGTCACTAGGGGGCACACACATGGCCTTGATTTGGCTGTGTGGGAGGCAACAGCCCAACCAGAGATTGGAACACCTTGCCACACTGTCCTCCAGGGCTGGGATCTGTTCCCTCAGGGGGGGAAACTGTAAGAGTCTCATGAACACCCTGGGCTGTGTGGCTCAGTGTG
The DNA here is from genome assembly GCF_008632895.1 of Mastomys coucha. NCBI lineage: Eukaryota > Metazoa > Chordata > Mammalia > Rodentia > Muridae > Mastomys > Mastomys coucha. The sequence goes on along the minus strand of NW_022196910.1, from coordinate 1,222,159 downwards.
TGGCTCAGTGAGGCTTGCCTAGCATGAGTGAGGCCCTAGGTTCAATCTCTAATAATAAATACAAGACAAGTAAAGGACTGGAGAAATACTAGGGGGTCAAATGCTTGCTGTGTGAGCAGGCAGTCACAGGTTCAAACCCACATAAACATCCAGGTTGTGCAGTGCAGACCTGGGATCTGTGCTTGAGGGCTGAGACAGGAGGATGCCTGGAGTAGTCTCCTGAGTCATCCCGCCTCAAAACATGGGCCTCCAGTTTGTGAGCCCACCCATTCATGTACACACATACATATAATAGCAAAACTATTTTAAGAGTGGACAGGAGCCCTAGCACTCAGGAGGTAGAGGTAGAAGGATCAGGAATTCAAGCTTATCTTTGACTACTACATTGTGAGTTCAAGGCCAGCCTTAGCAAAATGAGACCACATAAAAAACAAAACATTGCCAGGCAGTGGTGGCGCACACCTTTAATCCCAGCACTTGGGAGGCAGAGGCAGGTGGATTTCTGAGTTTGAGGCCAGGCTGGTCTACAGAGTGAGTTCCAGGACAGCCAGGGCTACACAGAGAAACCCTGTCTCAAAAAACCAAAAGAAAAAAAAAAAGAGTGGACAGGGCTGGAGAGACAACCCCATGTCTATGACCACTGGCTGCTCTCACATAGGACATGCGTTCAGTTCTCAGCACTCACTCGGGGTTCACAACCGTCTGTGGCTCCAGCTCTGGAGAACCTGATGCCCCCTTCTGGTCTTGCAGGTAATGTACTTTGGCTTACAGAATAACATGAAGGCAAAATACACATCATTTTATGAAACTGACACACTACCTACTGCGCTAAAGAGGCTCCTTCATAAACTAATAAGAGGTACATCTGTATACCAGTAAGTAAGACAGCTGGCCTAAAAGACAAAGTATCAGTTCAAAAGAGACAAACTACTGACTCAGATAAGTTTCTAAAAAGAGAGAGAGAGATCTGTTTATTTGACTTTTCGTGTATCTGGGTATTTCCTACATGTCTGTATGCTGGAGCTGGAGTGACTGTTGTGGGCACTGGGAACAGAGCAGGGTCCTCTGCAGGAACAGCCAGGGCTGGAACTGCTGAATCAGGCTTCTAGCCTTTGCTGCTGCTCTGGCCACATTCTTACACAGTAGAGAGGACAGAACCTACCCACACAGGGCAGAGCTGACCCACAGGGACCTGGATTTGAACTCCTAGCTCTGCGCCTATTCTGAGATCAGAAGGGGTTCCTCGTGGGTCCTGATGGCAGGAGAAGCTGTGGCTTCTGTCTCCAGCGCTGCAAGCCAAACAAACTACTCACTCTTTTTCCTTTCCTGTCTGTCTGTCTGTCTGTCTGTCTGTCTGCTTTGGTTTTTAGGGATAGGGTTTCTCGGTATAGACTTGGCCTGGAACTCAAACTTCCCGAGTGCTGGGAATAATGGTGTGTACTGCCACCACCCCACTCTAATGCTACCCGGGCCTCCAAGGCTGAGGCCGACAGTCATGTGTTGTGATCCAGCCTAGGCTGTGTGAAATGCTGCCATAAACAAAGAAAACAAAACCAAGGAATGAATGAGCAAAGGTAAAGAGACACTGCCTTCCTCCACAGATGGGCACACTTATATTCTCATTTCTGTCTTCCCATTTGTATTATTCCATGTCAGTCCCTGGAGCTTCCCAGCCAAGGGCAGAGTGCACAGAGGCACGTGCACCAGCTGAAGGAAAACAAAATTCCAGGGCCCTGCATCTGCATGGAACATTTGGGAGGGTGGCCGGCTGCCGGCTGCTTTGATGTGAGCCACTTGTGGGAGGGTGGGGAACTAGAAGTTAGGTTAAGCCTGTGACCCGAGACCCATAGCTGACAGGTGACTGGGACCAGAGGGCCAGGACTGGCTGCCAGAGCAGGCTGGGTCGAGAGCCAGGGAAGTGGGACACTTTAAGGGAGTGCTGACTGTGAGCCATCCGTCTGGCAAGCTGTAGTATATGTACACACCATACACACATGCACAAATACCACATGAACACATACAGGAGCATGAGTGTACCCCCCCACATGAACACATACCACACCACACACACGAACATACACATGAACATGCACACATATGCACAAACACATGAACATGTATGCATATCACACACATGAACCCACACATGACACACACATGAACATGCACACACTCATCCACAAACACACACACACACACAAGCACACATACATGAATGTTTACATACACATGGACATGCACTTATGCACATACATGATAGTACACATAGACACACTTACACACAACACATACACACACCTGAACATACACACAAGGTCTTACTCACTGTCCCAGCTGGCTGTGTTTTGTGTGCACATGCATGTGGAGGCCAAAGGAAAACCCGGTATCATTCCTTGGCTGCTGTCCACCTTATTTATTGAGACAGTGGGCTAGGCTGAGCAGGGTCCTGTTGCCCCATCTCCCAGGCTCTAAGGTTACATGGGTGTTGGCAATCTGAGCTCAGGTCCCTATTTTTGCAAGCACTTTCCCAACTTAGGTCTCTCCCCAGCCCCTAGGCTGGTCTTGAACTTGGGCTCAAGGGCTGCCTCTCACGCTGTGCAGGATGCTGGGTGGAGCTGGGCTGGAGCAGGGACAGCAGGGGAATAGGGGTCCTGTCCTTCAGCTCTGGTCTTAGTTGGCAGACTCCTGGGGCCTGACTCAAGCTGAGGTCCCTGGCAGCTATCAAGATTAGGCAGTTAGTAGCCGGTCATCACTCCTGGGGGATGCCCATCTTTGAGGCTGCTTCTGCAGTAGACTGTCCCTGGGAAGGCCAGCCCAGGCTGCTGCCCTCTGGCTGGGACAGTCCCTGTGATTCCTGCCACCCACCTCAGCCCCTCTTCCTTCACAAACAGTGGATGCTCTCACAAGCCAACAGGGGTTTTTCCACCCACACAATGGGTGACTGCTTAGCCTGAGACTAGCCTCCTCTGCTGGAGAAGCAGGCTGAAGGAAGCCTGAGGCCTGGCCCCTTCACTGTGGGCATCCTGGGCACTGAGCAGTATTCCTGGGCTCTACCCTCTCCATGGCCACATGCGTATACAGACATCACTTAGACACCCCAAATCACACAGAATCAAGGCAGTAGGGGCTGATGCTCTGGGACATCAGTCACCTCATCTTAGAGATGCTTAGATGCTTGGAGGTAGTTTCTCATCCCACAACCCCAAATGTTCTGCAGGACGCCTATGGTGACCCTGAACTGCTGTGTTTCTGCTCCTACCTCTGGAGCATCAAGGTCTTGCTCCACCACACTCAGCTTCTCATTTTATTTTTGAGACAGTTTCTCTGTCTATTCCTGACTTGTCCTGGAACTCACTTTGCAGGCCAGGCTGGCCTTGAACTCACAGATATTCGCCTGCTTCTGCCTCCAGAGTGCTGGACTAAAGGTGTACGCCACCACACCCCCACCATCCATTTGCGCACCTTTTTATTTTGAAGTGCAAACTCACAGAAGCTATTCCTGTGATAGGATAATGTCACACATTTTAAAAGCACACACACCTGGGTCCTAGTCACCCTCAGTAAGATGTAGTTCAGTGGGTAAGATCGTGTGCTTTGCAAGCACAAAGACCCAAGTTTGAGTCCCCAGGGGTGGCTGCGTGGATCTTAAAACCAGAGCTGTTTGAGGTAGAGATGAGAGCCTCACAGACAAGGAGCCCAGCTCCAGCTCCAGCATCTCGCACATACGCATTCACACATCGCCTGCCCCTCAAGGTTCCGAGTACTTCTCCCAACATGCACCAGGACACTAATGTTGTGATCCCTGTTACAGACGTGCCTCTTCAGTACCTGAGGACACCCTTAGCAATAATGAAAAAGAAAACGGAGCCAAACATTCTAAACATTACTAAAAGACACAAAGTTTACTACAATTGTAACAAAATTACCACATCACTACCAGTGGGCATTCAGCACGGAAGGTCCTGCCTACCATTCCCTGGCTCAGGAAACTGAGGCGGTAGGATGGTCATAAGCTTGAAACCAGCCTGGGCTGCAGAATAAAGCTATCCTACTGAAGAAAAGCAGGCAAGCAAGAAAGAAAAAGGGAGAGAGCCACCTGCTGTGAGGGCAGCAGATACCAAGGGGAACCGCTGGACAGAAAGACCCTTCCTCCTGGCGAGTTGGTCATAGCAGCTTCCACCCGAGAGCGCCTTCAAGGACACTGAGCCTGCTTGTGCTCTGAAACATGGTCCTGCTGTGGGGCCCTCCTACCATGACCCGGGTGCAGCTATGGCAGATGGGCACTGTGGTGCCAGGCTCCTCGCTCCTCTTTAAATAGTGGACAGGACGATCTTCAGATATTCTCCTTTGGCCTTTTCACAACCAAGATTCTGTTTTGGATGCAGGGTGGACGGAGGTGCTTGCTTGTGTGACTGAGTGAGGGGGGACAATGCCTCTCTCCCTGCTCTGACCCTAAGCAGCCTGGGTAAACTCCGGGAACTCGGTGTGTGTGCAGGCCTGTGGCAGTCACAGTGGGGTGGGGTAGGGAGGAGATCCTGGCTTGCAGTGGGAGAAAGCAGAGACTCAGCTTAGACCCACAGGCCCAGGCTCCCCAGGGGGCACCGCTTCCTGGGTGACATTTCTAGGTTACCTGGGCCTGCTCCCCTCCCAGTCCCCACCTCAAAGTCTCCAAGAGCCCAGACTCGGAATGTCACCCTCCTGGAAGGATCTGAAAACAAGGAGTTCCCACTTCTCTTTTTTCTGCCCCTCAGAAGCAAGGAGGAAGCCAGGCAGGGTCTCAGCAGCTCAGCATGGATGGGAAACCCCCAGGCCTTCTCCTGCGTCTTCTCAGGAGGAGGCCAGATGGGAGAGAAACCCGAGAACCTGAGGGGTTTTAGATCTGGGCACCTGAGGCTCCTGGGACCCAGAGCAGCTGGGCTTCCAGCTTCCCTGGAGGAGTCTCCTGTAGCCCAGGCTGGCCTGGAACTCTGTGTAGCTGAGCCTCTGCTTCCATCTCAGGAGTGCTGGGATGGTAGGTGCCACTCCCAGGCTTGGTTTCTGGGTACTGGGGGTTAAACCCAGGACCTCGTGTACACTGGCCAAGCGCCCGGCCCATTGAGCTCCAGAAATGGAGCCATTTTACATAAGAGAGGGCAAGTTCATTTATGCAGAATTTGCCCCGCCTTCCCAGCTGCCGCTCAGTGCATTAGCATCCTGCCAGAGCTGAACAAAGTTTGACCATACTAATTCCAAAACATTCCATTACCATAGAACAGGCCCTATTTCCATAAGCTATTCCAACTAAGCCAGGTGTGATAGATAGCATGCACCTGTCATCCCAGCACTGAGAAGGCTGAGGCAGGGGTATTACTGTGAGTGGGAGGCTAGCCTGGACTGTAGAGTAAGTTCAAAGCTAGCTCAGGTAGCTTTCAACCCAGAAACAAATGATGAAATAAACATAAATAAACAGGCTGGACTATCAGGTGGCCAGGTTGGCAAGAGCCATTAGGTTTCCTGTATAACTAAACACATTCTGGCCAAACCTTCAAGCTTTACTTCCTCTGGGACCAGCAAGATGGCCTAGTGGTGAAAGATGCTTGTGGCCAACCCTGATATGATGACCTGAGTCCTATTCCCAGGTCTAAGTGGTGAAAAGAAAGAACTGCAGTCTGCCCTTTGACCTCCAAATGTGTGCCCTGGCTAGTGCCCACACACAAAAGAGACAAAGTGAGATGAAAATTTTAAAGCAAAACCCTTAGTTGTTGCTTAGGGTTCTTGGCGGAATATTGTGCAGCTGTGAAAAAGGTCAAGGTCAAATGAAGTTCTGGGAGGGTTCACACTGGAACAGAAGGAAGGGGTGACATGTGGGGAGGGGACGACTCCTTACAAGGAAGCCAATGGAAGATAGGCACGCACCAACCGGGTCCTGGATCAGCTGCAAATCTGGGTAGAAGCTGTGTCCTTGAGGAGAATGTGACCTTGCCTGCAGAGGTGGAGTGCAATGGGGCACAGTCTGGAAAGGACTAGAAAGTTCTAGAGATCTACCAGATGTAGACCACAGCTTGGGTTCCTGCAGCCTCAAGGCCCAGTGTGTGTCTGTTTCCCAGGAGCCTGCTGCACACAGGCTACACAGATGCTGGGTAGAGACAGGCGGACCTTCCTTTTCAGTCACCCGAGCTCTCTGAGGGCACGTGCAGCAACTGACTCACAAGTGGGAAGCCTTGAGTTCTGCCCCCCAGTGATGAGGGTGGGAGCTCAAAGTGTGGGCTCTCACTCTATCATCCAGGCTCTCCTCAAACTCATAACGATCCTCCTGCATCAATCTCCCGAGTACTGGGATGACAGGCATGAATTGCAACGCTCAGTTCAGAAAAAGTAGCTTTGTGTTTTGAGTCAGGGTCTCATGTAGCCCAGGTGGGTCTAGAACTCACTATGTAGCTGAGGATGACCTTGAACTCCTGATCCTCCTGCCTCTGAATCCTCAGTGCAGGGGTGACAGGTATGATGAACCTATGTCACAGAGCATGTGTCCTCAAGGGTGATCTATGTTGGAGCAAGCAGCAGAATGCACTCCCCTTTTGATGGCTGAGTAATATTCCACTGTATGGACATAGCAACGTATGGGTGGATGTTGTTTTCACTTTTCAGCTGTGGAGACACATGTGCAAACACCTGTTCCCACCCTGGCTTTTCAATTCTTCTGAGGATACAGTAGGGTGGAGTGGGGGTGGGGTCATAAGGAATCCTGCACTCAACTCTAACTGCCAGTTTCTCTGTTTCCCAGTTTCCTGAAGCTGGGCTGTTTTCTCAGCTTCCAGAAAACCCCACGCTTTCCTCAGCCCCTGCCCTCCTCTGCTAAAGGGGCGCAGGGTCCGTGAGTCCTTGGAACAGGTTGGGGTAGGGGTGTCCTGCTGCCTCTGAGCAAGCAGCTCAAGCTTGCTGAAGTAGGACAAAGGTCACTGCAAGCCTTCCTTCAGGCAGGAAAGAGAAGCAGGCGGGAACTTTGATTTATTTTTATTTGGCCTCCTTCCGGGATGCATCTGGAAGGATTCTGGGAAACAACTGCCCAGGAGAAGCAGAGCCAGCCTGGGACGTGTGCGCTCACAGACACTCGAAGCCATGAGAAGCTACCCACGTCTGTGTGTTTCGATACGTGCTTGCTGCCCTAGGCAGACAGAGTCCCAGCCCACAGGCTCTGGTGATGTGCTGCAGGGCTAGCCAGCGACAGTCAGCCAGGTCACCTCCTGACGCACGCGGGACACCATAGGCAAAGCCCCAGGGCCGCCACTGTCTCCACACAACTGCACGGCATGGATGAAATTCACACATTCCGAAGTCACCAGGGTCATAATTGTCTGAAAGCCCGGGTGTCATCTCACAGGTGGGAAGCCTCAGGACAGGTCAGCAGGGTGTTTTTTAATAACAGTGACATGGGCGAAAGCCAGAGTCTCCTCCAGCTAACAAATCGACCCTGGCCACACCCCCTTAGGCCCCTTCTTAAGAGTCTCATTTTTGTAGATTAGGCTGTCCTAGAAACTGCTGTGTAAACCAGGTTGGCTTGAAACTAAGAGACCCGCCTGCCTTTGCCTCCCAGTGCTTCACTACTACCAGCTACCAGCCCTGTTTAATCTTTATTTTGAAACAGGAACTCACTGAGGATCTGGGCTGGCCTTGGACTTACAATCCTTTGGTGTCATCCTTCAAAGTGTTGGTGTGGCACACATG
>NW_022196910.1:1210388-1214092 GCF_008632895.1 Mastomys coucha | reverse complement strand
CCTGGGTCCTGCACACACACACACACACACACACACACACACACACACACTGGGGACATTGGTTGCGGTTGTTCTCTATGGGGTGCCCTGGGTCCTGCAGACCCATGCCAGGAACTCCACCATCTTTATGTGGGGTTGGGGGGCAGGGACCCCGCTCTAAGAGATTTGGGCCACACAGCTGGGAGGGATGAACAGTCCCCAGCCTTTCTCGACCAGCTGTGGTAGGGAGGATTCACACCTTGGACCGACTCCCACACATGAACAACCTCTGGCTGGCACAGAGCCAATGTCCCTGGCCGGTCTGCGGCTCGTCAGCCTGAAGTCAGGAAATGACTGGAACTGTTAACTGTTATAGAAAAACGTCCCAAGAATGCAAATTTCTCCTCTGCCTGCAAATTTCTGGCTCCTAGGACAAGCTCTGCATGGCTCCCTGTGTTCCCAGCTACAGCCAGGCACCCAGGATTCACACTCATGCCCGAGCAGGTTCCAGTGACAGTCATCAAGTAGGGTTACCTCCTGGGGAAGCTGGCTGCTGCACAGCTTCAATTGAGGAGCATGGGTGAGTGTGACCTCCTCACTCAGGAACAGCACTAACAGGGCAGTGGCAGGTGAGAGAGTGTGTACAGAAGCAGAATGTACAACAGATGAGCTCTCCCACATACATACACACATGTACACACACACACACATACATACATACCCGCATGTACATGCTACACACATGTGCAAACAAATTATGCACACAAACACATGCACAAACATACACACATGCACACACACCATACACACACACACACACACACACACACACACACACACACACACTGCTTGAGGCATGTCTCCATACTGCCCCTCAGGCCTCTAAGTGTCCCTGGGCTGCTGGTGCCCTGATATCCTAAACCAAACGCTTCTGTATTCGGGGGTCACAGGCTCGTATGGCCTGAGGTGTCCCCCACTTGCCCACCCCCTTCACCATCTTTTCTAAACACAAGACTCCCAGGGCCCATGGGACCATTGCTCATTTGTAAAAGACTAAGGGGGCTTCCTGGGAGGGGAGAGAAACACCAGAGTTCCCACACAACAGAACTCTGGGCCTGGAGGGGAGGGAGGGAGGGAGGCTGCCCCAATCAGTCAGGAGACTTGAGCTCAAAGCCAAGCTGCCAGTCTTAGTGAGGTCCTCTAGCCTCACCTGCAGGGTCATGGAGTCACCTGGCAGGGACCCTCTTCTCCAATCTGAATCAGGGGCTGACCACTCTGACAGAATAAGGTGTCTACCTTCTTGGGCTACCAAGATAGCTCAGCAGATTAAGGGGCTTGCTGCCAAGCCTGGCTACCTGAGTTTCATCCCTGGACACGCATAGTAGAAAGAGAGATCCATCTCCCACAAAAGTTGTCTTCTCACCTCCTCATGTATAACCACCCACCTACACACACACACACACACACACACACACACACACACGCACAACACAACACACGCACATCACACATGTACCATATACCATACACACACAGCACATACCACACACAGCACAGCACACTCTTAGTCATGACCATCTTGTACAATACAATGAAATCTTGCCATGCTGCCCTTTCCACACTTGCGACAGATGGTGAGAACATCTGGGAGGGAAGGGAAGGATGCCCACCAGCGTCCTGTGTCCCTCTGGGTACCTCAGGCCCATTCTTAAACCAACACTCGGGACTCAGTCTGTGATCCCAGCACTGGGAGGATGAGACAGGAGGATAGCATAGCTGGGCTACTTAGAGAAGCTGTGTCAAAAGGAAATCATACAGCCAGGTGGTGGTGGCACAGGCCTTTAATCCCAGCAGGGGCAGAGACAGGCATATCTCTGTGAGTTTGAGGCCAACCTGGTCTACAGAGGGAATTACAGGGCTTCACAGAGAAAGTCTATCTCAAAAAAAAAAAAAAAAAAAAAAAAAAAAAAAAGAGGGGCTGGAGAGATGGCTCAGTGGTTAAGAGCACTGACTACTCTTCTGAAGGTCCTGAGTTCAATTCCCAGAAACCACATGGTGGCTCACAACCATCCATAATGAGATCTGATGTCCTCTTCTGGTGTGTCTGAAGACAGCTACAGTGTACTTACATATAATAAATTAATAAGTCTTTTTTAAAGAAAGAAAGAAAGAAATCAAATAAAAAAGTATGCTACAGAAAGAAAAGACGGCACACCCACTGACAATTATGGGGCAACCTTGTCCATCCACAGCACATGGCTGACACCGAAGTAGACTTTATGGCCAAAGATTCGGCTTTCCTGCGAAAAGTTACATGCATGCGAGTGTCCGTGCAGACATCCTACAGTGCGTATGACTGGGAAAATGATAGATAGCTAAGTTTCCCTAGAACTATTTCAGGTCTGGCACAGGAGACAGTTGCTGGACAGTTGCAGAGCTCAGAATTATGGCATCACGGGGGAGTGGTCAGGGTGGCACCCCGACCCAAATCCCCCAGTGAGGGGGCGCGGTCAGGGATTGCACTCTGTTTTAGCATAAGAGATGGCAGGTTCCTCTCCCATCACTGCAAAATAATAGCCAAACAAACTAGGAGGTAACTCCATACACATTGGAGACGATTAGAGTCTTAACGTCATGCCAACGTCTGCACATCTGAGCGTGATTGAAGGACAGGACATAGCCTTCCTTGCAGCAGACGACCAGCGGGAACTTCTAGAAGGAAATCGAAATTAGGAAATCATTAACGGATAGTAGCAGTAGAAAGGTCAATCCCCGGAGTTCACTCGTGCGCTCAGAGTACCTTCACATAAGTTACTGATTGACAGCAAGGGAAATGCAAGAATACATAAAGCTGAGGTGTGTCTCTGTATCCTGGAACACAGGGCAGAAGGGACTCCTGACACTGCGCATGCGCACAGGGGGCTGCACTTTTCAGGGGCACAGCACCCAAATACAGAACCCCCAGATCTTCCTGGGACACATTAGAAAACTCCTAATTGGGGGATAGGGGGTGTTCTTGTCTACAGTGAGTGGTCTGTCCCCAAGAAAAGGTTGGAATCAAGAATGACCATGTGTGGGGGCTGGAAAGATGGCTCAACAGTTAAGAGCACTGACTGCTCTTCTGAAGGTCCTGAGTTCAAATCCCAGAAACCACATGGTGGCTTACAACCATCTGATTGCCTTCTTCTTCTGAGATCTGATGCCTTCTTCTGGTGTGACTAAAGACAGCTACAGTGTACTTACATATAATAAATAAATAAATCTTAAAAAAAAAAAAAGAATGACCATGTGAAGGGGCAAGGAGACGGCTCAGTGGGTCGGCGCACTTTTACAGACATGAGGACCTGAGTTCAAATCCTCTGCATCCACAGAATGTTAGGCATGGGGCTGTGCATGCCTGAACGCCACTCACTGCGTGGGAGAGACAGGAGGATAACTGGGCTATTGACCCCTGCCTACCTCCATGAGTGAGCCTCTGCTTCACAGGAGTAAGAAGAGCATCAACAGAGCAGGGAACAGAAACCAACGTCCTCACCTGGCCGCTGAGTACACACACACACACACACACACACACACACACACACCATACACACACAAACACACAAACACACACAAATATACACACACAAACACATACAAATATACACACACAAACACACACACACACCATACACATACAAACACACAAACACACACAAATATACACACAAAAACACACACAAATA
>NW_022196910.1:1199995-1210276 GCF_008632895.1 Mastomys coucha | reverse complement strand
ACACAAATATACACACAAAAACACACACAAATATACACACACAAACACATACACACACACCATACACACACAAACACACAAACACACACAAATATACACACACAAACACACACACCACACACACACACTCATACAAACACACACACCATACACACACAAACACCCACACACAAACATACACACACACCACGCACATAAACACACACACACACCACACACACACGCAAACACACAAACACACACACAAACATACACACAAACACACACACCACACAAACACACACACACTCATACAAACACACACACCATACACACACAAACACACACACACAAACATACACACACACCACGCACATAAACACACACACACCACACACACACGCAAACACACAAACACACACACAAACATACACACAAACACACACACCACACACACACAAACACAAACACACACAGACACACACACACACACAGTGCTGTGTGCCTGTTTTCTGAACAATCAGAGGCGAAGGCAAGAGGATTGTGTTTGAGATCAGCTTGGAGTACAGAGTGACAGAAAACATAACAAAAAAAATTAAAAGAGAAGAAGAAAGCAAGTGCCCCTTCTGGGGGGCAGAGGCATGTCAACTGGGGGCTGTGTAGACCTGGGCTGAGTGAGACCCGGGAGGTGTTCACACCAAGTCCAGTAGGTGGGACAAGCAAGATGACTTCCCTGTCTATTCCCTGTAAACAGAGGCCACCACCAGCCCTAGGTCCCACAATCGCTGGCCCAGGGCAGCCAGGAAAGAGTCTCACTAAGAAAAGGCAGTAAGGGCCAGTGAGAGGGCTCACTGGATAAAGGTGCTTGTGGCTAAGCCTGCTCACCTAAGGACCCCAGCCGCCTCCTCCACCTCCATTAGGTACTAGTAGTTAGGTAATTAAGTGCCAGCTGCTGTGACAGGATAAGAAGGGGGATAAAAGCTGGGCAAATGGGGACAGAAGAGGTAACGGCCGATTGTCAAAGGCCTCCTGGAAGCTAAGGTAACTGTGGTACAACAGTTACAAACGCTGCCATGCACCATAAGACATCCGGTTGGGCTGTGCTAGGGTCACTGAAGGCCAGTGGGAGGCAGCCTGCCTCAGCCTCAGCGCGGCAGGAGATTGTGCATATTAATCAAATCATATGAGAAGGAAGAGAGGACCTCAGGTTAGAATGTCACACACAGCCTGAGGCAGGTGGATCTCTGAGTTCGAGGCCATCCTGGTTTACAGAGGGAGTTCCAGGACAGCCAGGGCTACACAGAGAAACCCTGTCTCAAGAACAAAACAAACAAAACCAAAGAAAGGAAGGAAGAAAGAAAGAAAGAAAGAAAGAAAGAAAGAAAGAAAGAGAGAGAGAGAGAGAAAGAGAGAGAAAAGAAAGAAAAAGAAAGAAAGAAAAGTCACCGAGATCAAAATAAACCTTGGCTTTGCGGAGGGCACAGGTATTCATGGGTTGTTTTCCTTCAAAACTGACAGCCGGAAACTTGCATGGAGCCAGGCTGGGGTGGTCAAAGGGCATGCCCCCTCTGCTGAGAAAAGGGACCAGAGCCCGGGGAGGCCGAGGCTGGATGCTGCCCTATGGCACTTTCTCAAGTCAGAAACCATATTTCTTCTCCACCCTCCCCTGACCTTCACTCCTCTGATGACGTAGCTCTCTTTGGGCTCTCTGTGGGAACTCAGTTCACAGTGACCAGTGCACACGGTGGCCTGGGTGACGCAGCCATCTGGGCTCTCCGTGTTCTTCAGCCTAGGTTGGTTGTTGGTGCCATGCACATGTCACCTTCCCAGGAAGTCAGGTTCTTTTCCATGACCACCCTCTAGCCCAACCTTCTCATTGATCGGTTTATTTGTTTGTTTGTTTGTTTATTGGTCTGTTTGTTCAGGTGTGATGAAGAAGCCACCACTGAGATCTCAGGTTCCTGCATTTTCTCAGATGTCTGGATTGGCTCCTCCACCTTTGGGTGGGGCCTGTGACGAGGACGGAGAGGCCCTGATGCCACGCCTACCTCAGTCACTCAGGCTGTCACCCAGTTTCTGCCACAGTGTGGAGGGGTCTTAAGGACATCTGGGTCAGCGACACCCAAACACAAGGGCCACACCATGTGGACTCCAGGACAGGAACGGAAGTGGTCAGGGGACAAAGTGGGAACTTTGGGCTGGCTTAATATTCTTGAAATAGGCAGCAAGGATGATTGCGAGAATGTATAAATGTATAAAGTCTTTATCTTAGTGAAGCTGCTGGGAGTATACTTGGTGGCACTGCCGTCAATCCCGGCACGCGAGGCAGGGCAGGTGGAGCTCTGTGAGTTCTACAGAGTGAGTACCAGTACAGTGCAGTGGGGACAGCGCACAGGGAGAACCTGTCTATGTCAACAAGACACACCCACTCAATCTTACCATTCACTCTCCCTCAAGAGCTTGGTTCATCTCATCTCAGCGTTGAGACGGCAGATCGAGGTGCCTGGGCTCTGCCTTGGGAACTCTTGGCTACAAAGGAATCTGAAGACCTGGATTTGATCCCTGAACCCTATGCCAAGTGTCCTCTGACCTGGACATGCACCCATGAATCCAAGTATACAACCATCCATCCACCTGTCTGGCCATCCATCTGCTTGTCCATGCATCTACCAGTGTACCCACCTGTCCACTCATCCACCCACCCACCCACCCATCTATCCATTCATTCATTCATCCACCCACCCACCCATCCATCCATCCACCCATCCACCCATCCACCCATCCATTCACCCATCCACCCATCCACCCACCTATCCATCCATTCATCCACATATCTGTTCATCCATCCATACTTGCACACATGAACAGAGGCACCCCATTTGTGTAGCACGATTCTTACTGTTTCTGGACTTTGATCCCTAAGTTTCTCTTTCTGAGCAGAGTGAGATCACAAGGAACTCTGACACCTTCGGTCACCTAGCAACCACACATGTCCTGAGAACAGACAGGAAGCTTCTCAAACAAGGTGTAACTCACACTCCCTCACTCAATGCCAAGGCAAAGAGAAGATTCCCTTGGTCTGACCAAGTCTCTTCTGCCCAGTCTCCCTGTCTCCCCCCTGCCGCCAGGGCAGACTGAAGAGTGACTGGCAGGTTCAGTATCTTGCCCTGCAGGCTGCATGGCAGGATGCAGGATTGGGGACCTCCCCGGGTATTGGAAGCTGTGGCTTCAGCAGCTCTGGGCACCACTGAGGTAACCAACTTGGCCTCTTTGTCACTTAAAAAAGTCATGACTCCTGTCTGACTCTGGGCTGCTCTGAGGATTTCCCACTGTGTCCTTGCTTTAGTGTTTGGGGAGAAGTTCTTTTAAATCAGCCAGGCATGATGGCTGTGCTGGTAATCCCAGCACTCGGGGAAACAGAGGCAGGAGGATCACAAGTTGTAAGCAAGTCAGGAATATATGTGATACCATTTTAAGAACATGTGCATGCGTGCATGTGAGTGTGTGTGTGTGCATGTGAATGCATGTGTGCATGTATTTGTGCATGCATGTGTCCATATCTTGTGTGTGTACACTCAAGAGTACACTCAAGAGTATGCTTGTGTGTGTGAGTGTATGTATCTGCGTGTATGTTGTATGTGTATGGTTGGGTGGAGAGCACACACACTTGTGTGTGTGTGTGTGTGTGTGTGTGTGTGTGTGTGTGTGCACTTGTGGAGGTTAGAAGATGACTCACAGAGCCACAGCTGCCCTTCCACCAGGCGATGATCTCAGGGGCCTGTCCCTGTTTCCACTTCTCACAAAAGTTATTATTTTTTCAGGGAGAAATTATGCAGAACCAAAACTATGACCCTGAGTTTGTCTCTCCCTCAATTCCCTGCAATGAAGGGGAACCTTATATCCCCGGGTTTCAAACAGGAGGGGCACAGATGAGTTGTAGAAGGATCGAGACCAGTAAAAGGCTAGAAGAAAACCATCAATCACAGTGTCATGTGCCTGTCATATGTAAAAATCACAACAAATCAATAACAAAAATCCTAAGGAAATATATTTACCTAAGTTCTTAGGAAATATGACGAGGCATTCAGATATGGCAGACACACACCTGTCATCCCAGCACTCCGGAGGTAGAGGATGGAGGATTAGAGGCTCAGGTTCAGTCATCAGATACATGGTGATTTTAGTGGCCAGCCTGGGCTATATGACACACTGTCACAAAAAACTCAAAAATAAAACAAAGTCATTTAAATAAAACTAAAGGAAGAAACCAGTGACTCACTTCTGTGATGACTGTTTCTGAGGGTGAAGATGGAGGCCGCTCTAAGCAGACTTAGGTTAGCCCACCCATATACCTACCCCAGACTTAAGTTAGCCCATGTGCCTACCAGTCAGACATCCACCACACACACACACACATGCAGCAAGTGTGGCTGCAGAGTCATGGCGTGGGATCTTATTCCTTGGGCTGTGGGGTCCTATGGGGTTATGACCCAGCTGGAGGGACCCCGCCATTCATTTATGTACACATCAAAGTACGATGTATGAGAAAGGGTCTTTGAAGTGTGAGAAGGTTCTAGAAGCAGAGCAGCACGTCATCCTAGCACTTAGAATGCTGAGGCAGTGAGCTGCACATCTGTTCCACACTGGGGTATATAGCAAGACCCTGCCCTAGAAACACCAATGTAGGGACCAGAGCCACGGCTCCATGGAACCCTGCCCTGCAAACATGAGGGGCTGTTAGGTCCACCAACCTTAATTTTAAAAACTGGGTTTGGGGTCGTTGAGGTGGTTGAGCGGGTATGGCCTCTTGCAGGGCCAAGTCTCACAGCTCTGGGCATCGGGACCCACGTGGTTGTTCCCCGACCTCCATAACACATTGAAAAATCTTAGTGTAATTTAGGGTGTTTTTTAATGTTTGTGTATATGTGTTTGTGTCTCTGTGTGACAGCCCAGCCCTCACGGGGGTCAGATCCCATGGAGCTGGAATCACAGGCAGTTCTCAGTCCCCAACCCCGGATCTGGGTGCTGCGACCTGAACTCAGGTACTCTGCAAAGCAAGGCTGGTGCTCGCTCAACCGCTGAGGGGGAGCATTACCAGGAGGGTGACAGAAGGCGTGGGTTGCTCGGGTGGACCCCACGCCCGGTTATGGGGCACTCGTCACTTCTTCCCTTTTAAATGTCAGCCACAAGCTGTTAGAGCGAGGGCCAGCAGACCCAGCACGCCCAGTACGAAGGGGCCTCGTGTAGCCCCAGGCTCTAGGAGCTGCTGCAGGGGGCTTCTGTCATTTGGGGAGGGGTGGTGGCTACCGGCTCTGGGGTGCAGGGGCAGTGGGGACCTTCCCGCTGCCACCGGTGACAAACACCTGGCAGGAGGCTTCGGTTTTGAAATCTAGAAAAGGGCAAATAGGTTCTCGGGTGCCCGGAGGTGGAGCCTGAGCCGGGAAAAACCCGGAGTCCCCAGTGACTCAGCAGCACATTCCGATCCGCACCCCAGCAGGGTCAGGTGACCCCCCAACTCGGCTCTTCCCCGCGGGATCCAGCCTCTAGGGCTAAGGCTAGTCTTCCCTATGCTCACGCACCCGGGACCCCGACAGCCGTTTACTCTCCCGGTGTGTGACGCAAGTGCTTAATCCAGCAGCAGCTGGCTTACGTGTCCCCTCCCCTAGCAGGTGCACCTGTGACAGCTTTGAAGCTGTCCCCACGCTACCTCACGGGACAAAGGACACCCGCAGGGCTGTACGCGGCCGCCCCAGGAAGGTTCAGAGACTCAGGGTCCCTGCGGGGACTCAGCCAGCTCAGGCTCGTAATCTCAGGTGCCACCCTCCGGGGTGGGGGCCAAGCCTGAACAGTTTCTTTTGTGTGAAGTTTTTTGTTTCAGTTTTGATTTAAGTTTGCAGAGTATAAACTGAACCGTTTGTAGGCGTCTGAGCCGGTGGTATTTAAGGTCATTCCTAACCTTATGCTAGCTCCAGTACTAGAACGCACCCCCCAATGCCCTTAGTGGCATTCGCTCCGCCCAATCCAGGCCCCCCAACCCACAGCACCCGCCAATCCACTTTCTGTTTCTAAGTTCCCCTGTTGTGGATATTTCCTGTCACACAGTCTCACACTGTGTCCCAAGGTCCCTGCCACATTGTCTTGTTATCAGAGCATCGCTCCTGTTTATGGCTGCATGAGACTGCATGATGTGCATGCTGCATCTGCACTGGCCTTCCCCACGTTTGCCTGTTATGAATCTCTGTGTGGGCACACAGGCTGGGTTGAGCCTCCCTGACCCTCCCAAGGCCAGGTGGAGAGTCTTGGGATAGATCGAGAGGATCCCTGTGCCACTAAGGGAGATGTATCTTATTGAAGTCTGCTGTTATTTTATTACATTTATTATTGTTGTTTTTGTTGTTGATGTTATTTCATGGACCCATGTAGCCCAGGCTGGCCTAAAAGTCCCCACATAGCTAAGACTGTCCCTGAGCTCCTGAATCTCCTACCTGTCTATTTTCATTGCTAAGACCACAAATATGCATCTGCTTGCCTGGCTCCCATTGAACAGGACTAGGAGGGACAGGAAGGTAGGGTGATCCCTTGAAGAATTTCTGACCTTGCAGTGTTCCCATGAAGCTTTGGGAGCCTGCCAAGGCCTCCCTAGGACACTATCAGCCTTGGAGACAGCACCATCGAGCACTTCCCTCTGCCCCACCTGGCCAAGGGCCACAGCGGAGTCCAGCTGCCTCTGTGACCCGGGTTGCGTCTGCCCTGTACCTTTCTGTCAGGGGTCAGAACAGGAGAGCAGGGCTCAGGCTCTGGGAATAGAGGCTGAAGTCTCACATATGAGTGCTCGGACTCTCAGGTCCTTAGGATATGGTGCAAAGGAAAGGCAGGTAAGACTACCCAAGCTCTCCGAAGACTGAGGGAGCAGCACGTGTAGCTCCCAGTGCGCTACAAAGTAATACAAAGTAAGACCTTGTCTCCCTTGTGGTGGTGGTGCACACCTTTAATTCCAGCACTCAGGAGGCAGAGTCAGGCGGATCTCTGTGAGTTCCAGGGCAGCCTGATCTACAGAAGAGTGTTCCAGGATAGTCAGGGTTACACAGAGAAACCGTGTCTCAAAATAAAATAAAATAAAATAAAATAAAATAAAATAAAATACTGTCTCAAAAAGTAAAGAGGTTTGGAGAGATGGCTCAGTGGTTAAGAGTGTTGTCCCAGTTCAATTCCCTGTGAGCACAGGATGGCTCACAACCATCTAGAAGGGGATCTGATGCCCTCTTCTGTCATGTAGGCATACGTGCAAACAGAGTCTCATATACATAAATAAATGAATCTTTAAAAAATATAAAGTAAAAAGAGGGCTGGGGGTGTGGTCAATGTGGAGTCCCCCTAGACTCCCCCCCTCTCCCCCCCCCAGAGGGGTTGGGGGAGTGGTCAGCAGTATTGTGTTATCCTAATGCAAGGTCCCTATTCATCTCCAGGGCCATGTAAGAAAAGTGTCCCTTTCCTTTCTTTCATTGTTTTGGATTTCAAGGCACTGTGGTTGGAACCCAGAGCCTTCCACACTAGGCATCAGTCACTATGAGGCCACATTACAGCCCCATCAAACCTTTTCCTATTTGCATGGCCCAGGCCCCAAGGTAGCTGTGAGATTTGTCTCCCAGGCTTGGTTTCTATCTGGCTAGGGTGCCCACAACACCTGCTTCTAAACAGTAAAACTGAAGTCAGGACAGAAACTCAGCCTGTTCCCAGCCCTGTGGCCGGTGAGGGAGCCTGAGAGTCCACCTAGCCTTGTCCTCTCCATCCAGGGACCTCGTGGTTCTCCTGCTGCACAGGAACTTGCAGAAGGCGGGGCACCCCTGTCCTGAAGTCTCCCCATGGGCTCCCCAGACCTCCTGAGCCTATGCATGGCCAGACAGCAGGCTGGGAAGGGATAACAAGGCTGATTTCAGGGGAGAGGAATTCCGCCCAGCCAGCGTCTAGACTGTGGGACTCAGGCTGCAGGGACCTGGCGGGAGCAAGGCCAGCGGCGGGGAGTGCTGCCCTCTGGTGGCCACGTCCACACACCACCTTTGGATTCAACACTGATCACAATCAGGGGTCCCAGGCTGTGTGGAACCAACCCACAGAGAGTATCAAAAGAGAAAAACCTCCATGTATTTCACAATTTAATGATGCAATTGAAGAATGATATTTTGGGGGCCACTGCTCCGTGGGTGGAGCGAGGATTTGTCCAGAGTGCAAGAAGCCCTGAGTTCCACCCCCAGCATCGCATAAACCAGGAGTGGCAGGGCACGCGCCTGTCATCCCAGCATCCCAGATCCTCAGGCAGGAGGATAAGGAGTTCAAGGTCAGTGGGATGCTTAGCCCAGTCTCTGATGTCTGTCCATTTTGTGCACAGAGCTCTTGAAGTGGGACAGCCACACATGTTCCGCGTCCCCAGACATCACCCACAATCCCCCCCAAACTGAATTAACCCTTTGGCTGGAGGATTCCATTCACCCTAAGAGAATCTGGGGCCCACAGTCACCTCACATATCTCCTAAAGATCAAGCCATGCTTCTCTGTGTAGGATTACTCAGGACCACACCTGAACCCCCTGAAATTGCAGAACCAAGGCCTGTCTGTGTGTCTGCTTCTCCTCCTCCTCCTCTTCCTCCTCCTCCTCCCCTCCTCCTCTTCCTCCTTCTCCTCCTCCTCTTCCTCCTCCTCCTCTTCTCCCTCCTTCTCCTCCTCCTCCTCCTTCTTCTTCCTCTTCCTTTTCTTCTTCTTCCTCTTCCTCCTCCCTCTCCTCCTCTCCCTCCTTCTCCTCCTCCTCTTCCTCCTCCTCCTCCTCTCCCTCTTCCTCCTCCTCCTCTTCCTCCTCCTCCTCCCCTCCTCCCCACCCTCCTTCTCCTCCTCCTCCTTCTTCTTCCTCTTCCTTTTCTTTTTCTTCCTCTTCCTCCTCCCCCTCCTTCTCTTCCTCCTCCTTCTGTTTTGTTTTTTTGAGCAGGTAAGTTCCTGGCTGTCCTGGAATCACTCTGTATTCCAGGCTGGACTTGAACTCAGAGAACTGCCTCCCTCTGCTTCCCAAGTGCTGGTACTAAAGATATGTACCACCACTACCCAAGTCTGTCTGTGTACTTCTTTTGGGGGGGGTGTTTTTGAGACAGGGTTTCTCTGTGTAGCCCCAGCTGTCCTGGAATTCACTCTGTAGACCAGGCTGGCCTCGAACTCAGAAATCCACCTGCCTCTGCCTCCCAAGTGCTGGGATTAAAGGCATGTGCCACCATTGCCGACTTGTTTGTGAACTTCTGATACAGGATCTCAAGTAGCTGAGGCTAACCCTCCTGCCTCCAACCTCCCAAGTGCTGAGACAACAGGTGTGTCCTGGCATACCCAGTTTCCTGGGACAGAACCCAGGGCCTCGTGCATGCTGGGGAGCACCCTACCTACTGAGATGAAGGAGGGAGAGAGAAAGCAGGAGGCAGCCTTGAGGTCATCTAAAGTTACAGGTGCAGCCAGGAAGGTTGCCAAGTTTCAGCAAGGAAATGTGCTGTGCACACAACCAGCCGCTGCAGTAGGGGAGCCCTGGGCCCCCACGTGCTGTCCACACAGACTAAGACGTCCAGCTGCAGTGGCTATGTCAATATGGCTTGCTTTTGAAACAGGGTCTCATGTGGCCCAGGCTGGATTTGAACTCCCCATGCAGTGGAGTATGACTCTGAGCTGACCTCCCCAGTGCCCTGATTCCTGAGGTGAAGCCCAGGTCTCCTGCCTGCCTGGAAGGAGCTCTGCCTTCCGAGCCCCACCCACGCCTTCTCTAATTTGCATCATTTTCTCAATTGCCTTTTTTTTTTTTTCTTCTGACATCCTGTTGATCTGATGGCTTGAGTAGTTCCCACAGCCGAGCTGTCCTGATGCGGCTGAGGTTGGCTCAGGTCTGTGGTCACAGAGCCTTCACAGAGGAGGAGGTGGGGAGACATAGGGCACGGCACGGAGATGGGATGGGGGTGAAGTTCTGTAGGAATCGTTCCCAGAGTTTGGGTTTCACTTTATTGATCGTTAATTCCACACATCATAATGTGAACTCACAGCGGAGCTGGACCCATTTCTCCCGAGACCACGTTTTGCCCAGGGCTGTGCTCTGTGGGGAGGCTGCTCCAACATGCACACGACCCTGGATTCCACCCCAAATGCTTAAACCAGGCATGTGCGCCCCAACACTCAGGAAGGAGAGGCAGGAGGATCAAGAGTTGAACCTCATAGAGAGAGAGACAGAGACAGAGAGACAGGAGAGAGAGAGAGAGAGAGAGAGAGAGAGAGAGAGAGAGAGAG
>NW_022196910.1:1191782-1199985 GCF_008632895.1 Mastomys coucha | reverse complement strand
AGAGAGAGAGAGAGAGAGAGAGGATGAACTGAGCAAGTGGAACCAAACATATTTAGGGAACACTGGTTTCCCAGTCGATTCTGGGAAGGGGAGCTGAAAGCTGCGCCTGTGGCTGTGAGGGTGACAGGGGCTCTGGTTACACGTGCATTCGAGGCTTCACACACCAGGTGCAGCTACTGAAGTGTGAGGTCCACAGTTCTTCACACAGCTGTGGGGGCCGGCGGGGGTGTCAAGCAGCAGTTTGGTCTACCGATGTATTCTCAGGCTCAGCCACCCCTACACAGGGTCCAGAGTCTGGGGACACAGGTATGAAGATAAGCTAGAAGTGGTGATCCGCAAGGGCCCTGGGAACCAGGGCTTGCACAGCCTGTTGTGTCTCCATAGCAACATGGTTCCTGGAAGCCAGAAACCAGAGCCAAAAGTGTCCACCAGCCGACATAGTCCATCCCCACCGGACTACTTGGTCATGAGAAAAAAGCCACGTGACACTTGTTCATGGAGGGACCGCAAGGACACGAAGCACAGTGGCGGGAGCCGGACACACAGCTACACACCTGGGATCCACTCCCAGGATGTCCCGGGAGTCCTCAGACCCAGGGACAAGACCCGGAAGAAGATGGAATCATTTGAGATGAGGATAGAGCTTCAGTGCCAGGAAATGGAAAGTTCCAGAGACGACGGTGGGAGCAGACGCATCCTTATGGATGAGCTTCACGCTCCTGAGCTAAGACACAGTGTGCATTAGACATTTTATGCTTTGTGTGTATTACCATGGATTTAAAAAGAGAAACATTGGGCTGGAGAGATGGCTCAGAGGTTAGGAGCACCTGCTACTCTTCCAGAGGTCCTGAGTTCATTCCCAGGAACTACATATAATGAGATCTGGTGCCCCCTTCTGGCCTACAGACATATATGCAGGCAGATAATAAATCTAAAAAAAATTTTTTTTTAAAGAGAAATATGAAGCCCTGTGATACTGACACACACCTTTAAGCCCACCACTTGGGAGGCAGAGGCAGGTGGATCTCTGTGAGTTTGAGGCCAGCCTGGTCTAGAGCTAGTTCCAGGATAGCCAAGGCTATACAAAGAAACTCTGTCTTGAAAAAAAATGAAAAGATAAAAAATAAAAAGAGAAACATGGATCCTGGTTGCTGATTAAGTTCCCACATCCCTCACCTTACCCCATTATCCAGCAAGCTTAGCCAACACCTGTGAGTTCAAGGTGACTCAATGTTCCCACAGTTCAGGGATAAGGGAGGGCACGTTCTGTCCCTAGCAATCTGAGGATCTAGGACAAGGTCACCCTTTAACACTCTGAACCTCTGCTTCCTGGCTTTTTCAGTCAGGAATGTTAGATTTCTCTCATCGTAAGACTAGAATCTTCTATGGCTCCCAACTGCCCCAATCAGGACCAGAATATTAATGTCACTTCCATTAGGAAAGTCACCTTGAAGCTCTGGGGTCTGACCCAGGTTGACTCTTCCTACCAGGGAGGGGACTCCAGAAGGTCTTCTAGAGACACTGTGGCTGTCACAGGGGTAGAGCACATAGCTTGGAGCTTAGCACCCTGCAGGGTCCAAGACATCCTACCTTTGAGACCAAGAGGGTCCCACACACCAGTTAACAACCAGGAGCCACTGTGCCTCCGGCATGGCATGCCCAGATGTAAGGATGTGCTAGGAGCCCCCAGAGTTACGTCCCTCCCCACCTTCTCTGAGCAAAGCCAGAGTCTCTGACTTCAAGGCCCCATGTCCACCCCTACCCTGTTCTCTGTCCCTCCTGCTGTTGCTGACTCCTGGGCTCCCAGGTCATGGGGGCTATGTGCCCAGCACAGTTCTGACTCAGCACTATGTGTCAGAGGGACAGGGACAGCGTGTGGCATACCAGGAGGCTCACAGCTGACTCAGCCGGGGAAGCCTTATGAAATTCTTACTCCTCCTTGGGGCATGACAGGCACGCTGCCCAGAGGCTCCGTTCGCTGTCCTTAACCCATCAGGCTGGGTCCTGTCCAGGACCTCGGAAGGCTCCTCAGCCTCTCTCCTTCACCTCAGCTGTCAACTTCAAGTTGCTTCTTGAGACAGGGTCTCAGCGAGCCTGGGGCTCATCCTCCTGCCTCCACCTCTCCAGCACTGGCTGGGACCACCACAGGTTCTACTGCAGCCAGCTTTTTACACTCATGCTGGAGATTTGAACTCACATTTTCATATTAACCTATCCAGCAATGACTCCACACACTGAGCCACCTCCCCATTCCCAGCTAGTAACGAGAATTCCTCTTTCATGGATAACTTGGGATAAAAATCAGGCAACTGGGGGATAGAGACCCAGCACATATATAGCCCCCAACGCACACAAGCACACACATGTGCACGCATGCACACACACACTGGGTGGAGCAGACACCTGTACAAGCTGCAGGTTGAGCTGTCTGTGCTCAGCTGCCTAGAGCTTAGGGTGTCCCTGAGCCACAGGCAATGTGGGGAGGGTAAGAGGTTGGTGGCACATCAGGATGGATCCAACCAGGTGTGTTATCCAGGTGGGGACCCAGCAGCTGCTGTGAACTAAACCCAAGTACACATCGAAGGCAGTAATGTAAGAAGCCCAGGGCTGGGGAGATAGATGGCTGAGGGTGTAAGAGCCCTATCTGCTCTGGCAAAGGTTCCCAATGTGGTCACTCACAACTTCCTGTGACTCCAGCCCAGGGACCCGACGCCCCTTCTGGCCGCTGTTGGTACTGCATGCCTCCTCCCACACATAAATAAAGATAACCTTAAATCAAGTCAAGGGGCCAGCTCTGCAGACGCTGATGTGGACCTGGAGTGTTGTGGGATGCCTTCCACCCACTGCAGGTGAGCTGTGTCTAGCTTTTGCTGGCTCCCCTGTGTTTCCACCACCCATGACACATCATCCTACATGACTGTCACCCCCATATGCACTGAGTCAATAGAGGCTGAGGCCCAGCAAATCCAAGAATGACCTATTCCTGCATCAGCACCACTCTGGGGGAAGCTGATGCTTCAGGTGGTTGCTTAGCAACAGCATCCACTGCAGAGGAAACTTCTCTTTCTGTGCAGACTTCTTTGGGTCTCGATTTTCAAATGGTAAATTAGGTGCATGGGGTTTCAAGGAGTGAGCTGCTTGCTGGGGCTTGGAAGGGGACCAGAGGGGATTGTAGAAAATAAAAACAATGATCCTGAGATGGGGGTGCAGTTCAATTAGTAGGGTGCTTGTAGCTTGGTTGGTAGGATACTTGTAGCTCAGTTGCCTGGCATTCATGAAGCCCTGGGCTCCGTCCCTAGCATGTCGTGGCACACACGTGTCTCACAGCACTCTGGAGGTGCAGACAGGAGCCCGATGTCATCATTAGCTACATAAAGAGTACCTGCAGCTAGCCTAGGCTACAGGAGACTGAGTCTCAAGCAACAAAGAGGTTTCCTCTATGGCCGGGGCCACTGTGGGTGTCTAGGGCCGGGTCATTCTTGGTCAGGTCTTCATTAGCCACTCTATGTTTGTGTCTCCACCGATTCTGATGGGCAAAAGGGATAGCCAGCCCACAGCACAGATGCTCTGGCTCAGGGGTCCCCAGGGACCCTGGAGACTCTGTGCCACCCAGCCACCTGCTCCCACTGAGGTGCTGCTCACATGGAAACCCACACACTAAGCCATGAGGGGAAAGAGGGCCATTCGACCCTCCACACACCACCCCGGTGACGTACTCTACCCTAGCAGATGTTTAAGCATCAGTGTCCCTGGGTGTTGGAGACACTGATCACAGTTGCCTTCTGTGGGGTGTCCTTGACTCTATAGCTCATAGCAGCTTCCACAGCCTCCCCCCCCATGCCAGAAGTACCCCCAAAGTGACAGTTGCACATGTCCCTAGATGTCACCTAGGATCCCCTGAAGCATGGGGTAGGATCACACTAACACATCTTACTGGCTGAGAGTGAATGTCACAGGTGAAGTCCTTAATGTGCAAGGACAAGGTTCCAGGTACCATGGGCCACATCGGGGACACTCCTGGTGAGCCACAATGTGAACACATTCTGACACAGCACTGGCCGTGTCTGGGGTTCTGGCAGCGGCTGTGACTTTGTGAGCCAAGCACAGCAGACCTGTATCTCGGTAGCGTGTTCCCAGGACAGCCTGTCCACAGAGACCCGATAACAGCACAATTTTAACACACCTAGGACAGACCTGGAGGGTGACCAGCCAAGGATGTGTGTGTAGAAGCCAACTCTAGCTGGAAGCCAGAGACTGAGCCACCTGCACCAGGGCGGCTCCCGGCAAAAGGAATGTTCCCAGCAGAAATGTCCCCAAATTGCAAGAACAATGGGAACTTGAAGAAAAACACCTTGTGCTGGGGCTTTGAGCTCATGTGGATCCCCTGAGCATCAAGGTTTTATGAAGAAGGTTTCCCGTGAGGCTCTTTAGCCCGACCATAGCGTTTTCTCCTGTCATCCCCTGGCCCGCAGGGTGCTGAGCTGACAGGAGCTTCCCACCCACCCCTGTTGCTTTAGGTGGCCACACGTTCTTGGGCTTCGTTTTGGGGTTTAGAGGGGCACGTGGAGTGGTGACGGTCACCCCAGGATCGTGGACGGTGGAGTCGGCCTCCACCTTTCTTTTTTCCAAGCTTTGTCTGAGATACACACCCATTGACGCCTCCCCTGCGTGCTGCTGTGCAGAAACGCACGGATCTTTCCTCCTGCCTCCTAGTGGTCATATGTGGTAACAGCAGACATTGTTTGCCATCCCTGCCAAACTTGCACAAAATGATGAGGGAAATGGCTCAGAAATACAAACGTTGGCCACCAAGCCCAAAGACCTGAGTTTGACTCCCCATCGAGAAAGGAGAGGCCCGGCTCCCATAAATTGTCACGTAAATTTCCATATATGCTCCAGGACATGCACACGTGCCCACATAAGTACATGTGGTTATTTTTTTAAAGTGCCCACAATGGACTGACCTGAAAGCTCAGTGGTAGTGGTTAGAGCACCAGTTGCTATGACAGTGTATCTTGGTTAGTTCCCAGTACCCACACGACAGCTCACAAACACCCATAAATCCAGCTCCAGGGGACCAGACACCCTCACTCAGACACAAATGTAGGCAAAACAGTCATGCACATAAAATTAAAATAAAAAAAATTAAAGATCCTGGGTGTGGTTGTGCACACCTTAATCCCAGGCAGAGGCAGGAGGATCTCTAAATTGAGAGGCCAGCTTTGTCTACAGAGAAAGTTCCAGGACAGTCAAGACTACATAGAAACCCTGTCTTAAAAAATAAAAAAGACAGAAAGAATAAAAAAAAAAAAAATCAGGAGTTATCTTTCAGCCCACGCTAAGAGGAGCTCCTGAGAGAAAGATTGCTTCTTCTGTAACAGAAAAGTCCTCATATCAGAGGCCTCTTGATATGTCCCCAAGGTCAGGGTCTCAGACCTGGAGGTTTCTCTGTGGGGCACACTGAACCCTAAGTGCCAACCACAGCCTCATGTCTGCCCCACATCAGGGCCTCCCTAGTCACGCCCACCACGGTGTGCCCTGATGTCACACAGGGTCTCCTGACCACATAAAAGCCAAATTTAATGTTTTGTTTTTTTGAGATAAGAGCTCACTGTACAGCCCAGGTCAGCCTCAAACTCACAGAGATCCTCCTGCCTCTGTCTCCCAGGTGCTGGTACTAAAGGTGTATGCCACTATGATGGGCTGAACTTTTAATTTTTTTTTAAAGATTTATTTATTTATTATATGTAAGTACACTGTAGCTATCTTCAGATACCCCAGAAGAGGGCATCAGATCTCATTACGGATGGCTGTGAGCCACCATGTGGTTGCTGGGATTTGAACTCATGACCTTCAGTAGAGCAGTCGGCACACTTAACCACTGAGCCATCTCTCCAGCCCCTGAACTTTTAATTTTTACTTTATTTTTTTTAGAGACAAAGGTGGCCCAGGCTGGTCTAAAATTCAAATTCTTTGTAGTTGTGGATGACCTTGAACCCCTGATCCTCCTGCTTCCACCTCCAGGTGTTGGGAGGCAGGAGCACATGACTGTGCCCAATTCCAAGCCCTTGTGTGGTTAAGTTCTGGTGGTGTGAGCCGAACAATCAAGAAGTGATTCTAATATACTCTAATATAAACACATGGCTTCTAATATACTCTTATCATTTGGGCAGACATACGGATGTAAATATACTTATAATTTATTATATCTTCAATGGAATGTGTGTCTGTGCATGCGGTGTGCAGTACCCAAAGCACCCAGAAGGAGTCGTCAGGTTTCCTCCAGAACTGGAGTCATAAACAGCTGGGAGCCCCTGTGTGAGTGCTAGGACTGGAACCTGGGCCCTCTATGAGAGCAGCTGGTGCTGTAGCCACTGAGCCGTTTCTTCAGCCCCATGGTAGGCATTTGTTTAATTCCAACACTAAAGGGTCTCCAAGAGAGACTTTGTGGCTGCAGATCAAGGAAGGCTGTGCCAGGTAGTGGCACATACCCTAGCATTCAGGAGGCAGAGACAAGAGGATTTCTGCAAGTTCCAGGTCAGCCTGGACTACATAATGAGACACTGTCTCAAAACAAAACAATAAAAGCCCAGGCCTGGTCTCAGGAGAGTCCGAACAAATGTTTTGTTTTGTTTTTTTTCTTTGTAACGGCTCCAGCCTTAGGTAGTTTGTAACAGTCACAGGAATCAGATGAAGACGATGTATCTCCTGCACGAGCTGTGAGTCTCAACAACCCCTTTTCCTTCTAAAGCAGCCGCAGCCATGGGTGTTTTGACTCAGGCACAGACTAACCCAGCAAGTTTTCAACATGGTTGTTAGTCAGAACCAAACCTTCTTTCTCTACAAAGTATCAATCTTGGATGTTTCCTCACAGGCGCAGAAAACAAAGCCAAATCTCAAACCCACATCAGACCGAACACATCCAGCTCTTAGGTCTAAGAACAAGCCTCAACCCGTGACTTCAGGAAATGGGGTGCAGGAAACATGGGATGTGGGAAACGGGGTGCGCAAAACAGGTTGTGGGAAACGGGGTGCAGGACCAAAGCCTCTGGGGGTGGAGCCTAGATGGCTAAGAGGCAGACTGCATGGTGTGACCCTGTCTGAGGTCGAGGTCACCCCACACAGCACCATGGCCTCCCTCAGAACATCCATGCCCTTCTGCCAGGCATCACGACCCCATCATCCCCCTTCCTCGTCTCTGCACGATCCTGGACAGCCCGACGTCCCTACAGCCACCTTGAAGCCCCTCTGCCACCCAGTCTTCAAAGCCGCGAGCAAAGCACCGAGCACAGCACCTACCTGCACCGAGTCCCACCGTCCCAGCACCGAGGTTCCAATAGGAAGGCTTCACACCCTGGAAGAGAAACACTGTCCATTAATTTGGCACCGCAGGGTGCCAGGCTGGTGTGTGTCTGTGTGGACCGGTCACGCCCGGCTCAGGCAGAGACAGGAACCCTCAGCCAGCTGCTCCGGAGGCCCCGACAAACTGTGGGCTTCGGTGCCTGCGTGGGTGGCTTGATGGGAACAGCAATTTGCCAAAAGGATGAGGCGGAATTCATAATTAATCTCCCGCGCATTTGAAAGGGAAATCGCGGGTGGGAGTGGGCGAAGATGAGACATTTGTCTGCAGAATTGGAGAGAGGATCAGGGGAATAGAGGCAGGGGACTGCCCATCTTGGGGCTGCAGATCAGAAGGCTGGCACTTAGCCTCTGCCTGGTTGCTCGGGTTCATAGTGTGCCTCTTCTGTTGCTGTTGCCCGGACACGTGTGAAGATGCCCAGCCACAGGCACACTTAGCACTCACAGCCTCTTTGAGGATTAAACCAGGTCATTTCTACAAAGCAGTTTGTATCCAGTGGGAGCTCAATAAATGCTGGACTTGCTCAACATGAGACATAGGGAAACACAGGTTTATTTCTCCAAGCCCCTGTATCCCTAAGACTATTTTCATGTTTGTTTTTTGTACATTTATCTGTCTGTGTGTCTATCTATCTATCCATCGAGAGAGGGGTGGTGGTTCTGACAATCAAACTCATGACTTCAGGCTTGACCACAAGACCCTTTCATCTGCTCAGCCCTCTAGCCAGCCTTTATTTTATTTTATTTTATTTTTATTGAGACAAGATTTTACTGTGTAGCTCTGACTGGCCTCAGACCAACAGTCTTCCTGCTGAGATCATATGCCCGGCTATCCACCTGCACT
>NW_022196910.1:1182578-1191772 GCF_008632895.1 Mastomys coucha | reverse complement strand
CCTGCTTGTGTGGTGCTGGGGCTACTCCGGGCCTGGTGCATTCTGAGAGAGCTCTTTTACCCAAACATCACCTTTCCTGAGTTTTTGCATGGTGCCACAGACAGCTGTGATCCTGGTCACCGCCTGCAGGTGGCAGTGTCGCTGCTGAAAGCGACCTGCAGGCTTCGAGGCTAGCCCAGGCAGCGACTGAATGGGAGATGAGAGAGCCAGAGCTGGAGCAACATTCTAGCAACTCAGAGCCCTGAGTAGTTAGAAGTCCAGATGTCGTGAGATAAAGTGGCTTTCAACAGTGGCATCTATAAAATAAAACCATGGAGGGGCCCTGGGTGCCTGCCATCCGGCTGTCCCCCAGTCACACTTCAGGAAACTGAGTTTCACACGTGCTCAGCTCAGTCAGATGCAGACTGGACAGCGTCATCCAGGAGGAATTGGGGTGCATGCTGTGTGGACAGAGAGTTTATCTCAGAAGCTGGGGTCCTGGAACGACACCACCTGTGCACACGGTGTGCTTATGCTGAGCAGGGAAACTTTTCCTCGGTCTCCCTAGGTGCGGTGGCCTCGGCCCCGTTCCCTGTGGGGCGTGGAGCAGCGTTCACTCTGCCAAGAACTCCCGCGTGTCCCAAGACACACAGAGCTGCCCTGGTGCCCTGGATCCCTTGCCTCTGGCCTCTTCTAGAACCTTAGGGCGTCTCCCTTGAACGCGCTCATTCTCATCAGTTTCAGACGACTCCAGGTTCCCTTGGCCTCCCTGTGGATGGCACCCGGCTGACAACCCTCCTTGTTCCCTGGGCGCTGACTCGTGACCCCTTCCCGCCCTTGTCTGCAGTGAGCCGGAGAGTGTCGTCTTGGAGAATGAGGGCTGCTGGAGGGGGCATGAGAAGACACCCCGCAGCGACACTGAGCCACTCTCCTTAACCCTCCATCCTCCAGGCCGGATCTACGGTGCATTCCCAGGACGGCCACCCTGGCCGCAGCATCCAGAACTTCCACCCACTCCACGCCTAGGGTAACAGACACGCATGTCCCTGACATCACCCAGGGTCCCGTCGTGGAGATTGAGCTGGCACAGTGATGAGGAGGTGAGCGTGAGAAAACTTCTTACAAACACACGCTCATGCACAGCCATGCGCATATATTGGCCAAGTGCATGCAGCGCCCTTAAAGTCCACAGGGGGCATCAGAACCCCGGGGAATAACGTCACAGACGTCAGGCATCCTTGTGGGAGCCAGGCACCAAACTCCAGTTCAGAAGCAAGAACATGTGCCTTTAAACACTGCGCATTGTCACCAGTCCCAGTCAGACCCTTTTAAAAAAAAAAAATTAAGTACATTTTTAGCTGATTTAAGTCCCAACAGCCGTGGCCCCAAATTTCATATTCCCATCAACTGACCGTGAGACCTAAATGAACAAGGTGCTTGAAAGACTCGAACAAGCCACATGGTGGTGGTGGCAGCGGTGGCGGCGGCGGCAGCGCACGCCTTTAATCCCAGCACTCAGGAGACAGAAGCAGGAGGATCTCTGGTCTACAGAGGCCAGCCTGGTCTAAAGAGCAAGTTTCAGGGCCGCCAGGGCTACACAGAGAAACCCCATCTCAAAACAACAAACAAAAGCCCTGCCCAGTGCACCCTGGGAATAGGCTGTCTTAAAGAAACTCACATAACTGTTCATCGATCACGCATCTGTTGGTTTATTGGAACCGAGGTCCCACTATGCAGTCCAGGCTGGCCTCAAACTCAGCCATCTCCCGGTCTCAGTGTGATCTTGGTGTTAAATCTTTACTGTCACCTTGACAGTAGCAGTGAATCAACAAAGAGACAAGCCCACCTGAGAGGAAGTCTACACCTGGTTAACTGACGTGGGACCCACCCTGACTGTGGTGGTTCCGTGTAACACAGGCTGGGGTCCTGGGCTGAGGAGGAAGGAGACCACAAGCTGAGCCCGAGTGATCACCTCTCTCTGCTTCCTGACTGAGAACCGCCGCCCACCTCCCTCTGCCATGCCCACCTCCCTCTGCCACGTCCTCCCTGCCTGAATGGACATCAGAACTGTGGCCAGAGGAAACTCACTCCGTCCCTTAAGTTGCTTGTGTCACAGCGACAACAGGAGCCGAAACTAGGACTCTTAGCTTTCCAAATGATTAGCCCAGGGGCGCTGGGCACACGGTCCTGGGTCATCTTCAGTGGGTGCTCTGGGCCCTGAAGATGCTCAACAGAAGCCTCCCCTCATATGCTAGGCACTTCCTGAGCTGGGGCAGCCACGTGTCCCCAGACATGGCCCAGTGTCCCCTGGAAGACACAGCCACCCTCAGGTGAGACCGTTCTTCCCTGCACATCTCTCAAGGTGACAGGCATACCTCTCCAGCAGGTCGCAGCTCCTCCGCAGGGAGCGAGTGGGTGGGATGGGCTGTCTGAGCCCCCTTCCCTTCCCACGCTGACATGGGCACGTGGCTCAGGCACCGGTCTCCTGCAGGCTAGATATAGCAAAGCGGGGCCCTCCTTTTGTGCCACATGAAGCTGTCAACATCATCACCATAGCAACCATCTAAATATGTCACCCAGGAACACTGATTGCCAAGGCAGGGAGCAGAGGGTGACGGTTCCACTCTGGATGGGGTGCGGGGTGCAGGCAAGAGAGCATTGAAGCAGGGACCAGGGTGTCAGGAGATGCAGGGGACCCGGAGCTGGCTGTGTCACAGCCCTGAGTGGTCAGGGCAGGACAGTTGAACTTAAGGACTGAATGTCAACCATTCAAAGTATTTTATGCTTTGGGCACTATGGTCAGGTTGAATCCTCCTGCCTCAGCTCCCAGAGCGCTAGAAAGACATGTCCACAATGCCCAGCTTCCTGTTTGTTATTGAACACCCTCCACCTGTGGCCAACAGGATCCTTGCAGCTGTCTCCACTTAGCTAGGAGGTAATGGAGTCCTACACACATTCAAGATTCGGTCTCCCTGGGGTACCAGACACACACTGGGTGGGGACGTCCTGGACCTCGCAAGTGCTCAGCAAGTCCCTGGTTTCCACTAACTCCATGCCAGGCACTTTCCTAGTGTGACATGGCCTGGGAACCAAAGGGAAGAGTCACCCCGCAGTGTGAGACAGTGTGTGAGACAGACACCTTGACTGTGGCTTGGGGGCACTGAGCCTGAGGGATGACCCAGTTCAATATCTGGGACCCACATGGTGGAGGGAGAATCCACCGCCATGTCATCCTCTGACCCAGGCGCTCACCAAGGCGTGAACAGACAGACTGCACAAACCAAAGGAGACAACGGAATGTAAAGAGAAGCTGTGTCCAAAGGAAGAGGTGTATGGGACCCACCCTCACCTTGCAAACATGCCTGATGGCGAACACTCACTCACACACACACACACAGGACACACATACCATACCACACATGACACACACATGTGACACACACCACACATGACACACACATGTGACACACACCACACCACACATATGACACACACCACACCTCACACACACACCACACACACATGACACACACACACGTCACACATTTCACACATGCCACACATACACATGCCACACACATCACACCACACATCACACACACTGCACACACACACACATCACACATATCACACACGCCACACATACACATGACACACATATGACACACACACACCAGCTTATCATCAGGGTGGCTGTGGCTGTGGGTTCCCATCATTGTAGTGGGGTTGTAGAGCCGGGACCCAGCCCCTCACTGGAGGAGACAAGATCAGTAATGGAGAATATTGGGAAGCTCCCAGAGAGCAGACAGTTTTGAAACCTCTGCTCAGACCTCCTTAGCACATGCTTCAGGCTCTGACCTTGGACTGTCAATGAGATGCTAAGAGAGGGACTCATCAGACGGCTTTACTGTCCGGACGAGAGGCAGCCATCCTAAGACCTGAGTCTTGGAGACCTTTGCCCTGGCTCCTCAATCCTAGCTTATTCTCCATCTATCCCCAAATGTAAAATTCATCTAAAATGAAATGGAGAAAGAAGCAGTGCAATTAGCTTCCAGAGAAGACTTTGAGACGGGAGCCTTTGGTTCCCATGACAGCCTCCTAATGACACTATTATATAAAATCCAGAGAAGATACTAAAAACAGAATATGCAAATTATGGAGGGGTGGGCCAGGGAGGAGACAGGTGGGGAGATGGTCCCCCATGCGAGGGGGCTGTGCTGGAGGAATCTTCCGGAACACTGAGTGTGGGTCAGGGCAGCACGGTGCCCTCACATATGAGCCTGACACTCTTGGCCCTTGTACAGCATGCAGCTGGGGCTGAACTGAAAGACAACAGCCACTTTACAGGTGGAAGGTGACAATCAGAATTATCGAAATAAAGAAGCTTCTGGAATGGTGGCCATGCAAGCCTATAATCTTAGCACGGAGGAGTGGGGAGGCTGAGGCAGGGGGATTGCTGTGAGTATGAGGTCAGCTTGGGCAACATAGTGAGACTCTGTTTAAAAAAACCACAAAGCTAGTAACAATAAATCAGTAAATAAGCCTAAGGAGGCAGACTGGAAACCTTGTGTCAGAAATAAAAGGTGGGGCTGGAGAGATGGCTCAGCGGGTAAGAGCACTGACTGCTCTTCCAGAGGTCCTGAGTTCAATTCCCAGCAACCACATGGTGGCTCACAGTCATCTGTAATGGAATCTGATGCCCTCTTCTGGTGTGTCTAAAGATAGAGACAGTGTACTTGCATATAATAAATAAATAAATCTTTAGAAAGAAAGAAGGAAAGAAAGAAAGAAGGAAGGAAGGAAGAAAAGAAAGAAAGAAAGGAAGGAAGAAAGGAAGAAAGGAAGAAAGAAAGAGAGTGGATGGGGGCCAGTGAGAGGGCTCAGTACATAACGTAGCTTGCTGCCAAGTCTAATGACTAAAGTTCAGTTCAGTCTCCGAAAAGGGGTCTCACTCTGTAGCCCTGGCTGTCCTAGAACTCACTATGTAGACCAACTTGGACTCCAAGTCACAGAGATCCTCCTGCCTCTGCCTCTGTC
The DNA here is from genome assembly GCF_008632895.1 of Mastomys coucha. NCBI lineage: Eukaryota > Metazoa > Chordata > Mammalia > Rodentia > Muridae > Mastomys > Mastomys coucha. The sequence continues at coordinate 1,186,756 of NW_022196910.1, read as the reverse complement.
TCCTGAGATCGGATAGTGTTTGCTAGGCACGAATGAGGCCCTGGGTTAAAACCCTAGTATTGGAAGCAAACAGAAAAACGTCGGAGCCACTGTATTCAATAGTGCAGATTTGATCAGAACTCAGAGGCCACAGGTCACATGTGGCCTTCGGTTTGTTCCTGTCACAGCCCCCAAGGCACAGTGACACTTGGTCCTTCACCCCTGCCTCGAGCTGAGCTTCTCTTATCAGGAGATATGAGAAACAGGAACTTTGCCACCAAAGCCTCGAGGATCTCCTCTGAGACACTGCAGCAGACACAGCTTGGCCTCCTAGGAAGTTTAGAGCCCCTGACAGACGGACAGAAAACTCACGTTTTATCAAAAGGACCTGAAGATGGAGCTTGCTCAGTGAGAGCACAAAACCCAGCTCAGGAAACACAAAGCCAGGATCCGTTTGCAGCACATAAACTCGGTGTGACAATGCTCACCTGTCTATCACCCCTGAACTCAGAATGACGCAGGAATTTAGGGACAGCCTGTGCTACATGGTTTGAGGCCAGCCTGGGCTATGAGATACTGTGTCTCAAAAATCCAAAATAGACTCTGCTCGGTCTCAGACAAGTAGATCCACCATGAGCTCCTGTCCTCCACTGTACCGGTGATGGCGCTGAGTCGTTAGATCCTCACACTCTCGTCCAGTACAGGGGGGCTGATGACCTGTGCCTGCACTGGGGACCCACAGGACTGACTGGGCGAGGTCACCAACTGAACCAGCTGAGCTATCAGCCCTGGGTCCGCATGGCTAGTTTTCCATAAAAGGCTCTCTCATGGCAGAGTCACCATCCCCTGGGGTCCCTCCTCCTCCTGGGCTCTGCAGGGTGATGAGCACAGTTCCTGGCCCCCACTCAGCCCAGGCCAATGACACCTGCCCCATCCTCCATTTGTGGCAATCGAAGTCTGTCTGTGTCTGAGGTTTCAACACTCAGCATTATGTTACCAAGCCTTCCAGGGCTTGACACAGATGCAATCCTGACGGCCACCTTGATTTTTGCAGAGAAGAAAGGCTGTCAAGCCTCTCCCATTACCCCCTAGGCTGTGGGCTCTAACCTTGAGCAGCAGGGAACGTGTGTGTGTGTGTGTGTGTGTGTGTGTGTGTGTGTGTGTGTGTATATGTGTGCGCGCGCATGCGCGCGCGCAGATATATATGGCCTGCAAGTTGACTGTGGGCCCCACTGCCCAGCACTCCTCTGAGGTCTAGAAAATGCTGTTGGAAGGCTGTTTGTCCTGCAGGGACAGAGTGGCCTGGCCCCAGGGCCATGAACTTGAGATCAGCCTCAAGCAGAACTGGAGAGATGACTCAGTGGTCCAGGACACTGATTGCTCCTGAAGAGGATCCAGTTCGGCTCTCAGCACCAACACATCACTAACAACTGACCGTAACTCAGTTCCAGGGGACCCAATGCCTCCTGGCCACTACAAGTACTATATGCATCCCAGACAGTCACGCAGGCAAACACCCATACACAGGAGATAAAAAGAAATGTATGTTACATCTATATGTACATATACATATGTATGTAAATATATATTTAATATTAAAGAAGGGTTGGGGCTGGGACTCAGTGGGTAGAACATTCCCTTGGTATACAAGTCGCCTGGGGTTCCATTCTCCACATGAGGACCAAAGCACCCTTCTCTTTTTCTCATGGGACATTTGAGGTTCAGGGATGTTATGGGCTCATCACAATGAAAGTCACCACCAAAAGATACCATCCAGGTGGCTGTCCTATCTGAAGACACCCCGTCCCCATCCCTCACTCTGCTCCAGAACACAGGTAATTGGTGGTAAGAGACACATAGTGCACATGCATCACCCAGCACTCAGGAGGCTTAAGCAGGCAGATCAGAAGCCCAAAGCTGGGGGCTTCTGATGGCTCAGTGGTTAAGAGCACTGACTGCTCTTCAGAAGGTCCTGAGTTCAAATCCCAGCAATCACACATTGGCTCACAATCACCCATAAGGAAATCTGACGCCCTCTTCTGAAGTCAGCTACAGTGTACTTAAAATTAAAAAAAAAAAAAAAAAAAAGTTCAAGGCCAACCTACAAGAGACTCTACCTATATGCTCACCCGCCCCCCCAAAGCCAGCAGAGTTCAATAAATTAACTGGTGAATTCCCTCTAAATAGTCACCCTGAGCAACTCTTTCTAAGTGAAAAATCACCATCATGTGACATTACTGGAAGCATCAGAGGACACTGGTCACACACAATAGCCCAATTGTGCAGCCCAGCTACAAGGAAAATTGGCCCAGCATCAGCGGGGCACCTGAAGAAGAGCTGATAGCGATTCTAAATCCAGGTCTGTGTTTTGCAAGGGTAGATTTGGCTCTCAGGCTTGTACGCATCAGCTAACACCCTGTAACACGTAGCACTGATGTTGTGGATTGAGGGACTTGCTGTCTGTCATAGCATAGCTCCCCAGGGTGGGACTCGTCTGGTGGTCCCTGGGTTACATGGCCGCTCCAGTGATTCCGCCCTAATTTCCCATGACATCACCCCAGCCCAACACCTATCCAGCAACTCCAAAGAGCCCAAACAGGAGATCTGCTAAACTGTACCTGGAGTCCTACCCCAGGAGAGCATGCCACAGTAAGAAAAACATGTTTTTAAATGTGAGACACTGGTGATGCTTGTTACACAGTGCTGGCTGACTGATACAGTCTCTGATTCAGATCCACCCCTGTGAGACTGCAATCCTTAATGGCAGTCCGGAGTACACAAAGAGCTGCCCACATGTCCTTACTTAGTATCCTCACTCTTCAGAGAGTTTCTCTACTTAGCCAGCCTTGAAAATTGAGCAATTTTGAGAACTCTGTTGGTTAGAAAATGACACCATGCTGTTATATATACTGTGACACTCCTCTTAAAACAGAACTATGCTAACACCTCCCCATCTGGTTGAGATGAGAATAGGCTTTTTAAAAATCTGGAGTTTTACACACTTGGGGACAGTCACACTATCACACGTAGAAAGTGCTATATAGACTACGTCAGACTGTGCGCAGCTACAAACCATCTACAGCATCTTCAATGAACCATTCTCAGACACAGTTGCAAGCGCAGAGGAAACACATCATCCCTTCCCCCAAGACACAACCAACGCGGCCATACCCTTCTGGAACACAACACGCCTAATTTAGCTGTGCCGTCATCCATTCAAGCAGCAAGCGCCCGGGCTGTGGGAACCTGGCCGTGTGCAGAGCTCAAGTAAACACTAGCAAGTCCAAGTGGGTCTCAGGTAGCTCAGGCTGGCCTCAAGCTAAGGATGTAGCTGAGGATGACCTCGAACTTCTGGTCCTCCTGCCTTCACGACCCATGTGCTGGAATGACAGATGTACACTGCCAAACCCAGCCATAAAGAACAACTTGGAACATCGTAGTGTCTACAGTGCCCAGGACAGAGACATCGGGTTAATTTAACTATTAAATATTCTGAGAGACACCTCAGAGGTCGGCAGGTTTGGAAAAAGGGTCTTCACATACTCACGAGGTGAGGGGACATCACAGCAGATTAGAAGGACTCCTAAACTAACTGGCAGCAAGCAATCTGTGTAACAAGACTAACACTTAGGAACAGTAGCAGAGGCTGTGACTGAAGAACAGCCCGGAACCCACAAATACAAATTATAGCAGCCATAACCTGAAGACCCTGAGGCCTGCTAGGCCTGTGCTTCACCCCGACCACGCCCCCAGCTCCTCAGTGCTTCACCCCGACCACACCCCCAGCTCCTCAGTGCTTCACCCCGACCACGCCCCCAGCTACTCACTGCAGCAATCTAAGCCGGAGCTCCACCCCTGACCATGCCCCAGCCCTGGCCTTTTCCACTGAGGAAATACATTTCTGCAGTTTTGAGTGCCCTCAGACTGTGCTCCTGCATAGGGCGTCATGCCGCGGTTTGGAGATGCAGATTCCCCCTCACCCACTGAGGCTCAGGTGTGGATGGCTTGTTCTCAAACTGATGGCGCTGAGGGCAGGTAACAGGACCATGGCAGCATTCATTTCATCCATGGGTGAACCCATCGATCAGTCATAGCCATAGCAGAAGAGGCTGTCAGAAGGCAGAGCCTGGATGGAGGAAGTGGGCTGTAAAGGATCTAACGCGGGCGGTGGTGGTGCACGCCTTTAATCCCAGCACTTG